>NC_029792.2:19040936-19042345 GCF_000816755.2 Arachis ipaensis
CCACACACAGTCATTCCCAAATCTCATCATTTATCATCATCATTTCCTTACATTCGTTCCTTATAGCCATAACAACATGTATTCATTTAGCTTTCACATTATTCTCTTGTAATTCATCATGTTTACCCTTTCCGGGTCCCGATCAAACTATTTATCAAACTCTTCTCAAACTTCTTAATATCGAATAATCTTAAAATCAACCCAACTCTAACATTAAATCAATCACATCACATGAAGATTAAACTTTAACTTCTCGAACCCATGACTATCACTAAGACATCCTCGACACTCTATTTTCTTTTCTATTTTTAATATAACAAATGAACTCGGAATTGCACAAACTTTATGTCCAGGCGTTCATCTTGAAATAAGATTTCTAACAAATCAAAGATCATAATTTTTTGATTTCTCTAGCCTCAGGAATAAAGGAAAAACCGTGACTGCTCTGTAGTGCATAAAACCATAAAAACAGCAGCAGCATGTGATATTCAAAATTCAATATAAAATTTAAGTTAAATCCAATGACTTTAAAAATTAATGTAGTTAAACTTTACTCATCCAGGTTTCTTTCTCAATTGGTTTCGAGTTAATACCATTTTTAATGAAGAAGTTACATTACCTGGAAGTTAAGTAAAAATGAGTCAAAATCTGTTTTAGAAACTAACAAGCTTAGTACCTTTCAATTTGAATAACTTTTATTACAAAGCTCCAATTAAGCTAAATTTTGGTTTGGAAACTCCTAGCTCATCCAGAAACAAGTGTGTCTTGGTTGCAACCTAATTGCTATTCAATTCTAAGAGTTACAAGCATTGGAAGTTGATGCATAGCTTGCTGAAATCTATTTCTTTTCAGCTTTGACCACCAATATTCAAAAATTCACAACTCCTAATCCTCAACTCTTAAAATTCTGAAGTTTTAGAGAAATAAAGCAAGTTAATCAAATTTTATAAAAAAATTGGTATCAAAATTCTCGTTTTAACGAGCTCTATCCTATTTTGATACTAGTTTTTTATTTTTAATTTTTCTATTTAAAATTTGATTTATTGACTAATTATTTTCCGATTTTAGCGGGGTTTACAACTTCACTAACACTAATATCATCCGATCTAGATAACATACCAATCAAGAGATTAAAGAAAAAAAAGTAAATGAATTCAAAGTACATTTTCAAATGAAGAACATACATACAAAGATAGAACAAAAAAGACAATAAAAAATGTATACAAGTTAACAGTTTAGAAAAAACACGTTTTCATAAGAATATATAGAAAAAAGAATCAAGTCTAGCAACAACCAAAAATAAAAAAAATACTACATAAAAAGACTAAGTTAATCAATTAAAACAAATGTAAAAATAAAAACAACAAATAAAAATATAACTTTATACAACTTTAATATAAAAAATTTTG
>NC_029792.2:19042449-19052998 GCF_000816755.2 Arachis ipaensis
AAAAAAAAATAAATAATATAATTAGATAATATAAATGTAATGTTCCAAGTTTTTCACTATCGTACCCTCTAATTTTATCAAAATTCCTAAATTACCCTTATTCTTTCTTCCCAACCCTAATCCTAATTTTATCCATACTAACTCTCTTCTAACACACACACACACACACCCTGAGAATAAAAGAAAGAAACAGAGAGAGAAGAGAACCAAGACGGGAGAGAGAGAAAGAGAAGGGGGTGCCTTCCTGCGTTGCCGTGCCTTGTGGCTGTCGCCGAAGCATCCATCGTTGCTGCGATTGCTTGGGTCGTCATTGAAAGGAGCCATTGTTAAGCTTGAGGGAGCAAATAAGGGAGAGAGAGAGAAGGGAGTTCGCGGAGGAGGAAGAACCGCTACGAGGGAAGAAAGGGGGTCGCCTCCGTCGTGGATCAACCATTGCCGTTGAGGCTGCCGTCATCACTGTTGGGGGCCGCCGTCATTGCTGAATGAAAAGGGAGGGTTTGAGCTGGCCAGAGAAGCGGGGAAGAGAGAGTCGCGATAAGGGAGAGGGAGTTCGCGGAGGAGGAAGAACCGCTACGAGGGAAGAAAGGGGGTCGCCTCCGTCGTGGATCAACCATTGCCGTTGAGGCTGCCGTCATCACTGTTGGGGGCCGCCGTCATTGCTGAATGAAAAGGGAGAAAAGGGAGGGTGTTGCAATCTACGGAGCTCGTCGTCAGGGGAGCATCACCGACGTCACTGCTAGTGAACCGTCTTTGGTCTTACTCAGCCCCACACCTCCCTTCATTCTTGTCTCTGAATCAGCACCATTTTCCCCCGTTTTGACTCCATTTGCAAAATTTACTATCGCTTTGCTTTTGTTGTGTTTCTTCTGGAGATTATCTTGAGTGCTAGTATTGGTGATATCATGGAATGGTTGGAGCTGTTGATGATTTATGATTACATCTGTGATCTAGCCCTGGAAGTTTCTGTCACCGTCTCCGTCCAAATTCTCTTTCGTTCCATTCTATTCCAACCTCTCACCTTTTAATTTGGCACTCCGGGCTCGGTCTCTTCGGTCCTTTAGGACCAAGTTGTGAGTAGGCTTTACATTTATAACCGTTAATTTTCTTTTTGGTTCATGCTATTCTGAGTTTCTATTTATATTTATAAAACTATTGTTGAAGAACTTTGATTTGATTAGAATAATTGATTTATTATAGTTGAAAAATAAAATATTTTTATGAAGCTTATATCTTAGAAATTTTACATGAGACTATATATATGTTTGATGAAGTTTTATATTATTTTAGAACATTTGATTTTACTCGAATATATACTTTTGAAGCATTGAAGTATTTGTTAGTACTTACTGACTTTGAAATTGTGAAATGTGTTTGAAATTACTTATGATCGAAGAAGCTATGATAGAAAATATTTCTTATGAGAAAGTATTATTTGATTTGATTCAATACCGTATGTATTTGAAAGATCGAAGATTTATTATATTTGAATTTATATGTTTTGAATTGGTTTGGGAGGCTCGTATTAGAAAACTGTAGTTAATGACGGTTATGACGTTAACTTAGATGCATCTAACTCAGACTCCAGCTAGCAGGGGTGTTGCTAGCCTAACGTGTAGGCCACACGTTAGATCTGTTATTCTGTTAGGACACACGAGAGGAAAGGGCTACCCATTGAGGTGGAGCCGCCCAAGTGTGGACTTTTGATTTGATTTCTGTATGAGAACTCCCTTATTGATTCACTTATTATTATCAACTATTATTTTCTAATTAAAAAATTTCTTTAATAATGATGTTTATATGGTCTCATGTCGATTATAGATGTATTGTCTAGTCACTGAGTTGCAAAACTCACCCTGTTTTCCTAAAAATATTTTTCAGGAATAAATATTTGATTATGTGAGCCTTTCAATTCAAGAGTAATGACCTGCAATGGGTATCTATTCGTTGTTGAGTTCTTAGACGTCATCTGCTCCATATGTCACAGGCAGGATCCACTCATATTTATTTTATTTTTTTGTTTGTTAAAAATATGTAATTATTCATTTCATACATTGTAAATTCATTTAAAATATTTGTAATTTTTTTATTTAGCTTATATTTGAGTCGGTTAGACTTGCTTGGGGATTATTTTCTTGAGCGCCGATCATGGTTCATTTTGGGCCATCTATTCTTAATATATAAAAGTAGATACACAAGTTTACCCACATTACTTTGAAGTTATTCTTCTTTTTCTATGAACGCCATGTCAGCAACATTGCTTACTTGGCAAAATGTTAGAATCAACAAATCAAATCTTGCCAAATCAACTCTTATTTTCAAACAAAAAAAACTAAAAAAACACAATAAAAACGAACAACTTAACTTTTTCCAAATCAATCCTTATTTCTAAAACAACAAAAACACAAATTAACATTTACCCAAAAAAAACCCTTACCTTTCTCATACTTCTAGAAACCCTCTTCCTCTTGCACCTCTCCATACCATCTCATGAGCCATTATTTTTTCCTACCTACATCCTCTTCCGGTCCCATGAGCCATTGTTTTTTCCTCGAAATAAATTGTCCATCGCGATGTCCATCTTCGGTGGAGCTGCATTGCATAAATTGCAGAAACCAAGCCAAACTCCATTCCTCCTATTGCGGTTTCCTGACGGAGCTCGATTTTGGATCTCAGGCCAACGTCACCATTCTTTCCATGTATTTTTCTAAAGATTTTCAAATTTGTCGTTTACTCTTCTCATTCTATTGTTATAAATAATATTTTAATTGTGAAATCATTGCAAGTAGCACAGGTTTATGTATTCCTCTTTTTTTAACGGGTTCTGTCAACTAAAATTAATGTGCATTTAAAATTATTCCACAATCTACATTTATGTGTTCTTCTTTTTCAAATTGTTATTTCACATGTGCAATATTGCTTCCACAATTTACTTGGAATGGATTATCATTCTTTGACCATGTCTTATTCTCTTTGTTGTAGAAGGATTTGCAATGGTAATGACAGACTCGAAGAGTTAATACCCAAAATTGCTAGATTAAAGAGGCGGAGAACAATCCTTTAAAAAAAAAAAAAAAGAAGACAAGAAGATATGTGCCTCCAACATATGATTCTGCAGCTTGGTTTGTTTAACATAATTTTTATTGCTCTTTCCTTATTTTATTGTAAATTGATTCATAAGGTGATTTTGATGCCTATTTTGAAAATGTAGAAACACAATTATTTGAAACACTTAGATCTATCCAATTTAGACAAACAAGAATGAGGAGAAAGTAATATCTCCGGTCGTAGAGGAGTGCCAATTTAGCTTCCAGTTTAGGTTAGTACAAAAGAGTCTTATAACATATTCTGTTCTATTTTTTGTATTGATTTTTGGTACGAATGGAAAAAAAATTCTTTTGTAATTGTTTATGAATCATTACGTAGGATTTAAATAAAATATTTTGTATTTTATTAAAACTCATAAAAATCAATGAAAAAAAGGATAATTTTTAGGTCAAAAAATCACATGAATACTAATTTTGTAATTCGTAGAAAAATATGGATATCTTTTCAATTTTATTGTGTAATAAGATTGTCCAATCCATTAGTTAAATCAAATTGTTGAGAAAGAAATTGAGAAGCCTATTTGTATTTTTAATACTTCATAGGATAATTTTAAAAAAAAAAATTACTTCAATAATAATTTTACAACCCTTGAAGAAAAAGCTATGTCTTAGATTAAGAAGTATTGCCAATTCAGCTTTCACTTTAGGTGAGTACAAATTATTTTATAACATGTTTTATTCTAATTGTTGCTACTCATAGCTAATTAATAGGAAAAAATCCATATAATTTGTTGTAGTTGTTTGCTATGTAGGATGAAAATGAAATATTTTGCATCTATCTATCTATCTATCTATTTAAAACCTGATACCAACTCTCTCCATAATGAGTTTAAGCCATCTTTTTTTTACTAATGATGCCACATCAGCAATTCTAATGACTTGGCAAAAGATGAAAATCAACCAATCACTATTTAGTAAAATGTTTTAAAAAAATTAAAACAAAAAACTCTTATATATTATTATTCAATTGAAACATCAAGTACTAATTAAATGCAATAAACATGGATTAAAAGTGTCATAATAATAATAATAGTTATAAAAAATTTCAGTTACAAATATTCAAATTTTACAACTTATACATATTAAGACTCTTACTACTCTTCATTTCTTAATCTCTCATACAAATTGTCAAAAATTTCTTAAATTTAATATAATATCCACAATGAGTTTAAGCAGTCTTTCCTTTGCTAATGATGCCACATCAGCAATTCTAATGACTTGGCAAAAGATGAAAATCAACCAATCACTATTTAGTAAAATGTTTTAAAAAAATTAAAACAAAAAACTCTTATTTATTATTATTCAATTGAAACATCAAGTATTAATTAAATGCAATAAACATGCATACATTAAAAGTGTCATAATAATAATTATTATAAAAAATTTCAATTACAAATATTCAATTCTACAACTTATACATATTAACACTCTTACTACTCTTCATTTCTTAATTTCTCATACTAATTGTCAAAAATTTCTTAAATTTAATATAACATTTTTATGTTTTTCATTCTCATTCATTTATTTTTTTAATTATTTACAAACAAAAAAGCTACAAGAAAAGACAAAGTATAGCCATTAATGTAAATCGAAAAATGAAAAAAAAATGCAATTTTGTATAACTCTAATATAAATAACCTATATCTTTTTTAAAAATAAATAAATTCAAAATCTATTTATAATATGTTCTTTAAAATATTTTTAATATAACATTAATTAAAATATACTATATAGTATAAATAATTTATCTCTCCGCGCATTGCGCGGGTCTCACTCTAGTGACAATAAATTTAGAAGGCTAATAATAAATCTAAAGGTAACTTATTTTAATATATTACTAATAGATATATGAGTTGATTACACAACTCATTTGCATTGAAACTAAAAAACATTACTATCTTGCCTCTAACAATGTGATGGAAACATCATTTTTTGAACAGGTTTCATTGTTTATGGGTGAAGAACTACTTTCTTGGTGAGGATAAAATGCGGGCTGCTTTGGCGGAGCAAGCGGCTTATCATCATTGAGCATATGGATTACTGATGACATGTTAGGCCTTTGTTCTGGTCTCTCTTGCACACACAAAAGCCCTATGTGAATGCATCTCAACACTTGAGCTTCATCAACTGAATCACCAAGTGATTCATCTACCAGCTCCAGAGACCTTCCTTCACTCCACAATTTCCATGCCTGAAATAAATTTTAACATGGAATGCAATATATTTCGGTATGAAAACAGAGAGTGTAAAATATATTATATAAGAAATATACTCATGGCGTTTTGATACCTAGGTGAATTATGAATTGGTTAAGCGATATGTCACCTAATCGGTAAATTCATGCTGTAGTTCCAAGACACTTATCAAACACAACTTAGGAATTGATAGCTTTAAAGGATTGGCAATGTACAAGAAGCAAGCTAAAATCACATTCAACAAAAACTAATTATTATTGATTATTTACTTACATATCCAAGAAGGTTCAGATCTTGGTGTGGAATTGAGAATTCCCTGTTCCTCTTCGCACTCACTACCTCAAGTACGATTACACCAAAGCTGAACACATCGGATTTCATTGAGAAAGAACCACGCACTGCATACTCCGGAGAGATATAACCACTGCATTGTATTACGTTTATCACATACTGAAAATCAAGGGGGGAAAAGAAAATAAAGAAGGCTGCAGCTACAATTAGCCATATTTTAGCCTACTTACTGAGTTCCCATGACTCTCTTTGTATTTGCCACAGTTTGATCTCCTCCAAACGTCCTAGCAAGGCCAAAGTCTGATATTTTAGGATCTATACCCTTATCAAGAAGGATATTGCTCGTTTTCAAGTCTCTATGAATGACTCTTAGCCTAGAGTCTTGATGTAGATAGACTAGTCCTCGAGCTGTCCCGCCAATAATTTGAAATCGCTTGCCCCAATCCAATAATTTTCTTCTAGAATCATCTGGTATGTCGAGTGCATTCAAGGTTAACTTGACATCTACTATATTGTGGTAATTGTGAAATATAATGAGAAATTCAGAATGGTTTAGAAATGAACCAAAAATGAAGTAGTCCAAACTCCTATTGGGCATGAACTCATAAATCAAGAGCTTCTCTTTTTGTTGAATGCAACAACCAAGAAGTTTTACAAGATTGCGATGCTGAAGTTTAGCAATTAACTGAACTTCAGTTTTGAACTCCTGAAGTCCTTGCTGAGAATTCTTGGAAAGCCTCTTGACAGCAATCTCTACCCCATTTGCGAGTACACCCTAAAGTGATAACAATTGTTAGGACCATATAGCATATAACAGCATCCCAGACATATTCATGTTAGTTACTAGTTTAGCACCTTGTACACAGGTCCAAATCCACCTTCACCTAATTTGTTGCCATTAGAGAAGTGATTAGTGGCAGAAGCTATGGTTGATAACTCAAAGCTTGGAAGATCAACATCCTCATTTTCTATTTTGCAAGCATGTTGCTTCCAGCAGAATATTTCTAGCAAAACAGGAATGATTATCAAGCAGAAATATATCATATGTTCTTTAATAGAAGTATTGGTTTGATTTGTTGGAGTGAATGATTTGTAATATTGCAAATTCATATGGTAGTTGCAGTCACTAATTAATGTATCATGTATTCACCTGGCTTCTTAGGTTTGTTTCTCCATACATAGATTGCCAGTCCAAGTACTAAGCACATGACTAACAATGCGGATCCAACGATGATTCCTGCTAGCTTCTTCTTGCTGGAATCATTGTTCTGATTATCTTCTGAGATATCAAAATTCAAGAGCATTGTTCCTTAATAATTCTTACATTAGTGTATTTTGAAAAAATAATGTAGTCAATCATAAATGGAAAAAGCTTGATGAGGGAAAGGAACAAGAAACCAAAGTTTATACCTAGATCTGAAATAGTTGTTCGGATATAAAGTTCATTTACCCCTTCTTTCATGTCAATGAGATCATGAAACCAAATTAAGCACCCACTTCCTTGGCCGCGGATATCCAAATTAGCATATGCTGTGCAAGAACAATTTTTCAGACACAAATCCTCACATTCTTGCAAGTTCATGGTCTTGTTGTACCAGGAAGAAGATGTGTCAGGCAGCACCATGTTTGTGAGCTTCTTAAATCCATCTTTGCTGCAGCTCAATGGAGTGATCCTAACACAACCATCAGACCAATGTGATTCCTTCCATTTTTCAGGATAATTTGGTTCAAATCCGTTCAGGCATGCACAGGTTGGAAATGCAGTGTTAAAGACACTACAGATAGAATTTGCACCACACACTGCATACTTGTCACATTGTGTCGCCGGCATTGAAAGAAGAGTCTCCCAGCTGCCGGTTTGTCTTAACCAATGAAAAGACTGAAGATTTCCCCAAGTTGTCACCACAATTCTCACAAAATTAGATATATTCAAAAGATTGTACTCATAAAATATCTCTTTCTCATTGAATACAAATTCATTTGACAGTTGAGTATAGCGCAAGTAAAGTGTAGCCCCTGAGAAAGTAAGACCAGTCCATGGTCCTAATCTAACCATTATAACGGTTCCATTTGTTATAACTACTTGTGGATAGCCTCTACGGTCTATTTTAGCTTCGTAGTATCCACGGCTAGGATCATCGGTGCTCTTCCACGACGATACAGATCTCTCTAGGCCTGTCACAAGATCCAATCCAAGCTTCATTCCTGGCAAGAATGTGTCACTGGGATAATCAAAGCTCTGCCACAGAATTTGCTTCTCATCATGTCCATCTTTAACAACAAGGTTTCCTGAGTCCAAGATCTGCGCAACTAGATTCCGATTCTCTGATTTTCTTGACATGTTGGAGGACCACACAGTGCTGTTGGTGCTGCCATCAACAAGAACAAGTCCTTGATCAGTGACTTTTAGAATTCCAGATGTGTTGTTGAGTGGTTTTTCTCTATTGGCCACCCATACTACTGTTAAAGGGGACACATTATAATACCAGATGCCGAAGTATTGGCTATTTGAGTTTCCTGGTTTAAAGAAGCCAACTTCAAAGGTTCCTCCGCGCGAAATTAATGTCTCTCCATCACTGATGGACTGACTCAGGGCTATACTGTCCATTGAAGTGGAGGTTCTTAATATAAGTGAGAATAGGAAAGACCAAAACCATAGCAGAACCTTCAAGTTCTGCATTGTTGTATTAAGGAACTTGTTTCTCAGACAAAAACAGGGAAAAGTGGTATGAATTATGGAGCTGATTTTCCTGGATTGGTAATTTTTAAGGAAAAATATATTTTATTTTTTATGTAAACGTGAGTGTTACTGTGTTAGTACCAGAGGAAGAGCAATAATAGAGCCACTATTGTGGAATATGTTTTGGTCAAATCTGTGTGTAAGAGATAATAAATTATTACTTGACCATATGGTCAAAGTATTTACAAATTATGTTTGAATAAAAAAATGAGGGCTGCTACACATACAAGTCTTTATGATTACAAGTCTTATAAGTTGGCACAAATCCAACAAAATACACGCATTACACTCCCACATTCAAGAGTAAATAAATGCACGTTATTCAACCACTTTCTGTTTCCAAAGCACACTATTCATCATGCATTATGAACGACTCTTCTTCTTCTTCCTCCATGAAAACGAGTTTCTTGTCAAATTTGAAGATAATGGAACTTCAAAAATACACCTAAACGATTACAGAAATACACTCAAAGGATTACAGAAATACACCCAAACACTTACAGGAATTCACCCAAACGATTATAGAAATACACCCAAAGGATTACAGAAATACACCAAAGGATTACAAAACTACACCCAAAGGATTTAAGAAATACACCCAAAATTTGTTGAAATACATCTTATGCATAATTCAGAACTCTTTCTCTTTCTCCTCCTGATCTTCTGCTGCTTCTTCTTCTTCAAAAACAATTTCAGAGCTTGATGTCAAAAACAATGGAAATCGAGAATAACGAAGAAAGAAAACAGAGAGAAAAACACGTAAATGAAGAAGGAGAAAGAGAAGGCAAGAAACGAAAGAAAAAAAGAAGAGAAAGAGGAAGAAGAACGTGCAACAAAAAGAAGAAGAAGGTGCGGTGAAAACGTGCAGTACGGTTCGAAACGCGTTAATATAAATGACTTGTATAAAAAAACGCTTGTACCTGGAGAATTATTCTAAAAAAATTGACTACGATTCAGAACACAGTTTAGAAGTCATACTCATATCTAAATTAAGTAGCACAATCTACGCTTAGGTCCCACAATGAAGAATTACTTGTCTTTCCATTTCACTCTTCAACTATCCCATGTTAGTAGTAGTAATATCAGGGAAATATCATTTTATGTTTTTTTGAGAATAAGAGAATTCCATGGACCTGCTGTAACCTTCATTATAAGCATTGTACTTCATTAGAACTGCTTTTGGATCTTCTCCAGTCTTGGTATAGTTACAATATAGAGCTGAGTTATTTGTACACCGAGCCATTACACGCTTCTAAATTCTAATGGTGGAAGAGTGTGTTTAGTTCGATATACGAGGCAAAATAAGTATATGGAACATTTCTCTTTATTATATACTCTCCCTAACTGGTTTTATTAAAACTGCTTGCAAAAAAACATGTCTCAGATACTAAAAACTGTGGCATAAGAAATGTTTAGTGTTGCTTGCTACCATTTCCTCTTCTATTTGTTTGTGATTTTAATATAAGGGAAATACTTTCTCCTCAAAATTCTTTAGAAGCATGTTGTTTGAAAAAGCATGAATTTACCAAACTGTTTACATCTCATGATGCCATGGCTATTAGAATTTCAGGACAGAAATGCACTATTCAGAATTGAGATAATAAGACTTTGCTGATCAACATGGCTCCAATTATATCTATTTGAAAAATGAATGATGCTAATGCCATCATGAACCACATTGTTAATAACGCCATACACACATAGACAAATGAATTTTCGAGCAAGAACTTCATGAAACAAGTTACTTACAGAGCTAATTTGCATTGAGACTAAAAAGACTATCTGGCCTCCAACAGTGTGATGGAAATATCATTATTTGAACACATTTCACTAGTTTTAGTTGAAGAATTACTTTCTTGGTGAGGATAAAATGCTGGCTGCTTTGGCCGAGCAAGCGGCTTATCATCATTGAGCATATGGATTACTGATGACATGTTAGGCCTGTGTTCTGGTCTCTCTTGCACACACAAAAGCCCTATGTGAATGCATCTCAATACTTGAGCTTCAACAACTGAATCACCAAGCGATTTATCTACAAGCTCCATAGCCCTCTCCTTAGTCCACAATTCCCATGCCTGGAAAAATACATTAAAATTTGCCTATTTTGGCATCACATTAATTTATCTATCAGTAGCTCTAAATTTTTAGGAACCACTTTTGATTTAGTTATTAGGCCTTGTTTGGTTAGTGTTTTGAGACAGAGATAAGACAAAAAGAGT
>NC_029792.2:19053012-19060827 GCF_000816755.2 Arachis ipaensis
TGAAAGGATAGAGAGTTGGCAAATTTTGTCCCATGATAGAGACATTTTTATATGTCTACCAATTTCTGTATGTATCTCCTTCTTGAGTCATGTTATATATCTATCCTATGATAGTTACCAAATAGGGCCTAATGATCATTACTTACATGTCCAAGAAGGTTAACAAATTGGTGCGGGATAGAGAGTTCCTTGTTCTTCATCCCACTAACGACCTCAAGCATAATTACGCCAAAGCTAAACACATCAGATTTCATCGAGAAAGAGCCATGCATTGCGTACTCAGGAGAGATATAACCACTGCATTATTTTAGCTTTTATGTCAAACAATAAAAATCATAGCACAGAAAACAGTTGCACCATCAAGTAACACATGTTAGCCTACTTACTGAGTTCCCATCACTCTCCTTGTACAGGCCTCGGTTTGATCTCCACCAAATGTCCTTGCGAGACCAAAGTCTGATATTTTTGGATTCATATCATTGTCAAGAAGAATGTTACTTGTTTTAAGATCTCTGTGGATGATTCTTAGCCTTGAGTCATGATGTAGATAAAGTAGGCCTCGAGCTATCCCACTAATAATTTGGAAGCGCTTAGTCCAATCTAATAATTTTCTTCTACCATCATCTAACATGTAAATTAAATCCAAAGTCAGCTTGACATCAACCTGGGGGTATTGCAAACCAGAACAATAAATTTGGGATGGTTAAGAAATGAACCAAAAATAAAGTGGTCCAAACTTCTGTTTGGCATGAACTCGTAAATCAAGAGTTTCTCTTTTTGTTTAATGCAACAACCGAGAAGCTTTACAAGATTGCGATGCTGAAGTTTAGCAATTAACTGCACTTCAGTTTTGAACTCTTGCTGTCCTTGCTCAGAATTCTTCGAAAGCCTCTTGACAGCGATCTCAGTGCCATCAGCAAGCACACCCTGATAACAATTATTTGTATCATATAATTTGCAAAGACCGAAGAATATAATATTATGATGTACATAACCAAATTTATATACCTTGTACACAAGTCCGAAGCCACCTGCTCCTAATTTGTTGTAGCTAGAAAAGCAATTTGTGGCATAAAATATGGTTGATAAATCAAATGTTGGAATATCACTGTCCTCCTCCACCCTTCTGCATAATAATTCTTTCCAGAAACCCACTTTCGACATCCCTGCTGGAAATTTTGTTGGCAAAGATTAACAATATATCAGAGGTTTCTAAAATTAAAGTAGGGTCAGGCTTGAAAATCGCACACTGACCTGGCTTCTCAAATTTATTTTTCCATAAACATATGGCAAGTCCAAGTATTAAGCATATCATGAATACAGCAGAGCCAGTAATGATGCCTACAAGCTTCTTTTTGTAAATCTTCTTGTTATGTTCTGAGATATCAATATTAAAGAGCACTCTAAATTAGCATACCTTTTACACTGATAGATTACCAAAAATATCTTCTAGTCAATCAGAAACCATAAATCAAAGAGGCTACCTAGCTCCGAAGAAGGAACTCGAATATAAATATCTTGGCCACCTTCATATGATTGTCTCATATCAATCAGATCACCGAACCAAAGTAAGCAGCCACTTCCTCCGTCGCGCTTATCCAAATTTGCATATGCTGTACAGGAACAGTTTTGCAGACATAAACTCTCACATTCTTGAAGGTCAATGGTCTTATTATACCTAGATGAAGACGTGTCAGGAAGAATAATCCCCGTGTACTTCATGAACCCATCTTTGCTACAACTTAATGGAGTGATCCTAACACAACCATTAGACCAATATGACATATCCCACTCTCTTTGAACCTTTGGTGCAAATCCTTCCAGGCAAGCACAATCTGGAGTCTTCACTGAATTGCAAACAGAATTCTCGCCACACAATGCATAATTGTCGCACCGAGCTGATGGTATAGTTATGAGAGTCTCCCAGACATTGGTTTCACTTGTCCAATGCAAAAGCTGCCGATTCCCCGAAGATGTCATGATGTATCTAAAAAAAGTAGAATTGTCAAGGACTTGGAACTCATAGAATATTTCCTTTTCATTCAAAACAAACTCAGATTTAAATACTGGACTTTGCTTATGATATGGAAGTGCTGTGAAGCTAAGTCCATTCCATGAACCTGCCCTGCTCATTATAGAATCTCCCTTCAATTGAACTGCTTGTGGATAACCTCTAAGATCTATTTTAAACGAGTAGTCTCCGGAATCAGGATCGTCTGTACTTTTCCAACAAGTTAGGAACCTATTTAGTCCTGTCTCTAGATTCCATCCAAGTTTCATTCCTGGCAACAAAGTATCACAAGGATAATCAAAACTTTGCCATAAGAGATTCTCCATTTTACCACCATTTCCATCTCTCACAACAAGATTTCCTGAGTCCAAGAGCTGTGCAACCGGATTCTCTGCTGCTTTCGACACTTTGGAGGACCAGAATGTCTTGTTTGAGCCATTGTGCAGTACAAGAACTCCTTGGTTGTTGATTTCCAACACTGATGAGTTGCTGTTGATTCGTTTGTTCCGGTTGGCAACCCATGTCAGTGTTGAAGGAGATTGCTTGTACCATATTCCCAGGTATCGACCACTTGAGTCTCCGGGCCTGAAGAATCCAAGTTCAAAAGTTCCACCAGCTGAAACCAAAGTATCACCATCTTTCATGGATTGACTTGGTGTAATCATGTCTAGTGAAAAGGATTTTGTTATAAACACCAATAATAAGAAGCAAATAGCTCTAGTTCTCATCATGTTTTTTATTGGAAAACAGAAAGGAGGATGTTTCACGAACACAGAATTTATGTTATCAAAAACTAAAAGATCTTTGAACAGTATTGAATGCAACAGAAAGGGAGCAAAGTGAAGTTGGGATGAAAATATTATTCTATTCTTATATCTTTTATGTTATAGATCAAATAATAATCTATATATTACAATTTTAAGGATTTTTTAGTTTAGGGAATGGAATTAGAAGATTTTGTACAAAAATAAAACTTATAGAATTAATTTTTCACTTATGGTGCGAGTCAAAATCTAATTTAAATAGAGTTTGACCAATTAAAAAATGGGTAATGCTAGGGAGACAAAAAAAACAGACAGAAGTTACCTTATTTAGCATTCGTTAAAAAATTAACCCACCACTCACGTTTTCATTGGGTTATAGACATATTTCGTCATGTAGTATAACTTTCTCGTGGCAGTAAATATAAGTTAATACTCAATTTGATTTTTGAATATGCATAAAATTTTAATTTAATCCTTGAATTTTTAATAGCTTTTACTTAGTCCTTAAATTTGGTAAAACGTGACTTACAATAGTCCTTGGGACAATTTCGAGTACCCAGACGTCAATGGAGCGTTGACATAGTCAGATACCACACTGAAATATGTAAAACGACGTCGTATTACTTGTTTTTGGAAGAAAAGTTTTAACAAATACAATATTGTTTTGTACTATTTGAATGTCAAAACAAAAACAATGTCATTTTATAGAATCCAGCCATCTAACTATCCATGTCACGTCTGTGCATTGTTATGGGACATTCGCAAAATTTAGATACTAAATAGAAATAATTAAAATTTTAAAGACTAAATTATTTTACGCAAGTTTAAGGACCAAGTTAAATATTATCTCTAATAAATACGCTACAAGAAACATTTTTCAAAATATAAATCTTAATGGATTATGGATGGCTCTTATAACAAGTAATTTTGCATGGACAACGGAGTTTGATTGTCTACTCAAGTTTTTTGATATGTTGTTGGCGTGCTGCATTAAAATAGCTCACTCAAGCCTTCAATTCTGACTTTTAAAGATCCCAATTTCAACTATGATCTGAAACAGAATGATGCCGACATTTTTAGTATCCTTCCTTATTACTGTTGAATTTGCTCGAAGTCTCGAACAAAAGTATAAGAAAAGCAAATTGAATTATATACTTTTTAATTGACCTTTATTTTTTATTTTTTTCCTAATAAAAAAGAGACAATAAAATGCTATAGGAAATGTAGGACCTAATAAAAAAAAAACAACGATGGGCCAAGCCCATAACATTTCTTTCTTTTCTTTCTACTCCAACGGCACACAAACATTTCAATGCAGCAATACACATATTATTACATTACAGAACTCCTCACCACCAATGCTACTCTCTGATCTTCTCTTTTCATGTCACTTCTTCAACAATAATTTCATACACTTTTATTTCAATTAATTTTTCTACTCTTCTTCTATTCCAACTCTATTATGCTCTATTTATTGTGTTCTCTTATATTGACTTTTATTTCAAAACTCTATTGAAGTAGTCTAAATTTAAAGAAGAAAAAAAATCACCTTTAATTTAAGCATTACCAATTATTAAGACATTAAGGTGATTCTTTAACTTGATAATTATTTATATCTTTAATTTTTGTCATGTTTATAATTATGAGTATCAATATATCCAAAAATTTAGGATTAAGATAAGATAGAATTTGAGACATTTTAGTATATAGGTTCTATTATATCAATTGATGTTAAGATTAACTTATTAGAGTTGTTATTGTTATGTTTGTGGTGTTAGATACTCAAAGGAACCACTCTCCTTACTTGTTAGAACCTCTGGAGTAGAAATTTCTCTCTTAAAATTTAGTATGTGAATAAACTTTGTATCTATAGTTAAATTTTAGTATTTGCATCATTTTTATAATTATTGAAAATAATTTTATAATTTATTATTTAGTTATTTACTAACTTATTTGTCAATATGATGTTTATGTAAATATTTTACAAAGAAAATCCCACTTGAGACATAATATTTTACGTTGAAA
Organism: Arachis ipaensis; assembly: GCF_000816755.2. Classification (NCBI taxonomy): domain Eukaryota; kingdom Viridiplantae; phylum Streptophyta; class Magnoliopsida; order Fabales; family Fabaceae; genus Arachis; species Arachis ipaensis. The sequence continues at coordinate 19,057,813 of NC_029792.2, forward strand.
TGAATGAAGTGGTTATTTGAGAAATTAAACTACAATGTAAATATTATCTTGCATATACACTTTGAATGTAAATTTAGTATTGAATTTGGATAAAGTTATTACATGAATTATTACTATTGAATTGATGGTGTATTTATTGATTTGTTTGACAACTTTTAGCTTGATAATAATTTGTATGTCAAAATATTTTAGCTTGATTTGATCCTTCTTGAAATGATGGATGAATTTGATGTCATTTTGGATATGGATTGGTTATCCTCTTATCATGCCGATGTAAGTTGCTACTCCAAAATAGTGAAATTTGATATTCCAGGCATTTCACCCTTTGTTTTCTTTGGTGGGGGTTGTTCTATCTTGACTAATCTTATCTCTTCTACAAGTGCTTTACACTTGATGGATAAAAGGAATCAAGGATTTCTTGCAGTAGTTTGGGACGTTTAAGGTACATCTTTCAACAAAAAGATCTTAATATCAGACAACATAGATGGATGGAGTTGCTTAAGGATTACGATTGTACCATTTTATACCATCCAGGTAAGGCTAATGTAGTTGCTGATGCATTGAGTAGAAAATCTATGTGTAGTTTGAATCACATTATTTTATCAAGGAGACCTTTAGTGCAAGAGATTCACAAGTTGAAATCTGAGGATGTATACTTTAAGTTTGAAGGGTCAGGACCACTCTTAGCTTATGTACGATCTTAGTCCTCTCTAATAGAACAAATCAAGTTTGCGCAAGGTGATGATCCAAAGTTAAGAAAGCTAATGAAAGATGTTCACAATAGGAAGAACTCATATTTTTCTCTTGATCAAGGTATTTTACGTTTTGGTAACCGTTTATTGTGCCAAATAATAATGACTTAAAGAAAACTATTATGGAGGAGGTTCACAATTCTAAATATGCCGTTCATCCGGACACTAATAAGATGTACTAAGATTTGAAGCAATTATTTTGGTGGGAATGCATGAAAAAAGATGTAAGTACTTTTATTTCTCATTGTTTGACTTGTCAACAAGTTAAAACTGAACATCAAAGGCCTGGAGGGTTGCTACAACATATTGAGATACCTGAATGGAAATGGGAGAGAATTACCATAGACTTTGTAACAGGTTTACCTCGTAGTTTTAAGGGCTACGATTCAGTTTGGGTAATAGTAGATGGAATGACGAAGTCATCTCACTTTCTTCCTGTGAAAATTACTTATACCGCAGCCCGATATACTAAGCTTTATGTTGATGAGATATCTAAGCTTCATGGAGCCCCAATGTCCATTATCTCAAATCGTGGGCCACAATTTAAATCTCATTTTTGGAAATCCATTCAGAATGCACTTGGAACAAGAGTATATCTGAGTACAGCCTTCCATCCACAGACAGAGAGAATAATTCAAATTTTGGAAGATATGTTGAGATGTTATGTTTTGAATTTTGGTGAAAATTGGAACTACCTTTGATTGAGTTTTCTTATAATAATAGTTACCAAGTCAGTATCTAAATGGCACCATTTGAAGCTCTTTATGGAAGGCGATGTAGATCACCAGTCGGATGGTTTGAAGTTGGTGAAACCAAACTGTTGGAACCCGATTTGGTACAAGATGCGATTGAAAAAGTTCGCTTGATCAAGAAACATTTATTAGCAGCTCAAAGTAGACAGAAGGCCTATGCTGATCATAGGAGACGTAACTTAGAATTCTCGGTGGGTGATCAAGTTTTTCTTCGAGTGTCACCTATGAAGGGTGTGATGAGGTTTGGCAAAAAAGGTAAGCTTAGTCCTCGCTATATTGGTTCTTTTGAGATCTTGGAATGAATAGGCACAGTGGCGTATCGCTTGGCACTACCACCTGATTTGGCTATGATTCATCCAGTATTCCACGTGTCTATGTTATGTAAATATCTTCATGATCCATCTCATGTACTTACTCCCCAATCAGTGAAATTGAAAGAGGATTTATCATTTGAAGAAGAACTTATTGCTATAATTGATCGACAAGTAAGGAAGTTACATTCTAAAGAAGTAGCCTCTGTAAAAGTAGTCTGGAAGAACCATTCGGAGAAAGAAGTAACCTAGGAACCTGAGAATATAATGCGTGACAAATATCCGTATTTGTTCGAAACTTAAGGTATTTTCATATTTGAAATTCGAAGACCGAATTTTTTAAGGTGGGAAGATTGTAGGGCCTAATAAAAAAAAACAAACAACAACGATGAGCCAAGCCCATAACCTTTCCTTCTTTTCTTTCTACTCCAACGGCACACGCAAACATTTCAATGCAGTAATACACATATTATTATATCACAGTATCCCTCACTGCCAATGCTACTCTCTGATCTCCCTTTCTCATGTCACTTCTTCAACAATAATTTTATACACTTTTATTTCAATTAATTTCACTACTCTTCTTCTATTCCAGCTCTATTATGCTCTATCTATTGTGTTCTCTTATGTTGGCTTTTATTCCAAAATTTCATTGAAGTAGTCTAAGCCTGAAGAAGAGAAAAATCACCATTAATTCAAGCATTACCAATTATTAAGACATTAAGGTGATTTTTTAGCTTGATAATTACCTATATCTTTAATTTTTGTCATGCTTATTATTATGGGTATTAATAAATCCCAAAATTTAGGGTTAAGGTAAGATAGACTTTGAAACTTTTTGGTATATAGGTTCTATTATATCAATTGATGTTAAGATTAACTTATTAGAGTTATTATTGTTATGTTTGTGGTATTAGATACTCAAAGGAACCACTCTCCTTGCTTGTTGGAACCTGTGCAGTAGAAATCTCTCTCTTGAATTTTAGTCTGTGAATAAACTTTGTATCTATGGTTGAATTTTAGCGTTGTATCATTTTTACAATTATTGAAAATAATTTTAAAATTTATTAATTAGTTATTTACTAACTTATTTGTAAATATGATTGATAAACTCATATTTTATGATATATTTTGTGCTTAGTTTGAGTGATTTATTCAATCCTTCACCCACTTATTCATGTTAATTGCATGGTTTTACTT
>NC_029792.2:19061061-19067082 GCF_000816755.2 Arachis ipaensis
TGGTTGAATTTTAGCATTTGTATTATTTTTATAATTATTGAAAATAATTTTATAATTTTTATTTAGTTATTTACTAAATTATTTGTCAATATGATGTTTATGTTAAATATTTTACAAAGAAAACTTCACTTGAGACATAATATTTTACGCTGAAATAAATGAAGTGGTTATTTAAAAAATTAAACTACAATATAAATATTATCTTGCATATACACTTTGAATGTAAATTTAGTATTGAATTTGGTTAAAGTTATTACATGAATTATTTCTATTGAATTGATGGTGTATTTATTGATTTGTTTGACAACTTTTAGCTTGATAATAATTTTTATGTCAAAATATTTTGGAAGGTTCTATGACAGAAACTGCAGCTAGCGGTAGTAAGCACTAAACTTGGTGCACCTTGTCAATATATAATTGCATTTTCAGGACCATATGAGATAAAATGGTTCCTATCTGTTTCATGTCCACAAAACTAGTAGAACATATCTGTTTCAGAACTCACACGAAGAAAAACAACCTAAGTGTAATTTCTGTCTGTTATTTTGACTTTTTTGGATTAGATAACCTTCTGTGTATATTGTTATAAATAAAGAAGTTTGAATACTTGATATTTATAATTAATTATCATTGTGTTTGAGTATAATTTTGTCACTATTATTAAGGTGGGTTTATTTTAACTAAGAGTTTACTAATTATACAACTGTCTCTTGTGGGGCTATAGATGCTCTGCTCACTCTGTTGTTCTTTCATTTTTTTCCAGATATAGGCCTTGATCCTAATCCAATTTTATCAGTTCCGCTCTAGTTTTTTTTGTATTGGATATCCCTTTACTGTTTAAGGGCTTGATGTTTTGTGTAAATAGCTTTAAAGCTCTTTAGACCTGTTAAACTTCTCCATGTGACACAGGTAGGATCCGACATTGGTGACTTGAGTATGTTGCTTGTAAATATCCTAGTAGATAAAACTAATAAACTATACTTTAATGTGAATATTTGAGTCGAATTTTTTATAAATATGCTGAGTATGTTTTAAATATAAGGCTGAGAATGTGTTGCCTTTTTCGTAAATTTGAAAATTCTATTTTTTCTGTTTTCTGTAATATCAATTTTTGAGGCTTGCTTGGGAAGATTTTCCTAAGCGCCAGTCACGGCCAGATTGGGTCATGACAGGAAACACCTTCAATTGAATATTTTAATACAATTAAAACTAATCTAATTATGAATATCGTTGGACAGTAAAAGCAAATTTGAATTAAGAAAATATAAACTCATAACAGATGTGATGCTTGGAAATGGTAAATTTGAAAAAAGGAGCACAAAGTCTCTTTGAATTTTAGGTCTTTTGATGTCATCAACATTAAGATAGAATATTCCAAAGATGAATGATGCTATTGAATTTTCTATCTGTAGTCGGAGAGATCAAGTCATGGTCACAATTTATCAGACTATCAGAATGCAGGCCGTTTCAGTTTAGACAGATTGCTATCACTAGTTAATATTAGAGTCATAGATGACATATCTGGCCTATCTCTGTTGCATACGTAGTAGTCCGATATGTAAGCATCGCAGTACTTTGCATAAATCAACTGCGTTGCCTAATGAATCATTAATCAATTTCAGGCATCTGTTTTCACCCTTGATACAAGAAATCAGTAACTTATATGAGTAGATATTCAATATTCATCAATCTAGAATGACTTTCCTTCTAATGAAGTATGGTTGTAATAAAATTAAATCATTCTATAGTATAAAAACTCCAAAACTAAAGATATCTGACTTGGTGGATACTTTTTTATGCATTGCATACTCAGGAGGCATATAACTCTGGAGAAACATCAATTTTTCACCTGCAATTAATGACATGAAGAAACATCAGGTAGCATTTAAGGTTGAAAGTTAGCTGTGTCCGGCATACTTACTAACTTCTAACTATCCGATTCGTTTGGCCTCAATTTGATCTTCCCAAAAGGCCTTTGAAAGTCCAAAGTTTGACATTTTTTATTCATATTATCATTTAGTAAAATGTTGCTAGTTTTGAGATCTCTATGGACAATTCTCATTCTAGAGTTTTGATGAAGATAGTATTAGAAAAAAGTTGTGGTTCAAACAACAACTTATTTGACAACGGAAGAACCAAGAACAATTTTTTTCATAACCAGTTCAATGAGACTAAAATGGCACTGCTTTTTTCCCTCAATTTCTTCTTCTCTTAGTCGACGAGCTCTCTCTCACTCTCTGTTTCTTTTTCTCTTGTGTGTAAAAAATTATTCACACACTCTCTCTCTTCTATTTTTCCTTTTATTACTCATGGCTATAAGCCATGACTTTCTTTTCTTTTTTTATTTAGAAACGTGGGTCCACTTGAGTTGAGACCCCCAACAAATTTTCTCTTACTGACTCAAGTGAGGATAGGTTACTCTACCAAGTTCGTCTTCTCTTTGCAAGAATCAAACTTCACTATAGGTAGACTCTTAGTCATCATATCTGAACTATTATCATTAGTGTGGATCTTCTCAAGTGCATACGACTTCATCTCAACCGCTTGACGTATCCAACGATACCATACCTCTAGCTATGTGCTTCAATCTAGAATGAAACGCTAGATTCTTGCTGAGATGGATAGCACTTTGGCTGTCATAAAATAACACAAACTTCTCTTGATTGATGCCTAACTCTTGTAGAAATTTCTGCATCCACAAGAGTTCTGTAGAAGCTTAACAACAATAATGTATTATGCCTCTGTAGTAGATAAAGCAACACATTTCTGAAGTCAAAATTCTCACGACACAACTCCCCCTGCAAAAGTCATCATATAACTAGAAGTAGACTTCCTTGAATTAAGATCCCAGTCATATCTGCATCTGTTAACCATCCAACATAGGTTGGCCACTTCCAAAGAAAAAATAAACTCTAGACGTACCATTAAGATATTTGAGAATCCACTTCCCTGTTCGCCATTGTTCTTAGCCAGGATTAGAGAGAAACTGACTAACAACTCCAACAGTATGAGCAATATCCGGCTGATATAAACCATAGCGTACATCAAACTGCCAACTACAAATCCATATGGAGTCTTTTTCATTTCTTCTTTTACTTTCTCACTTGTAGTACATTATCGTGAACTCAGTTTGAAATGATTGGTAAGTAGAGTATTAATGGGTTTGGAATTACTTATGCTAAACCTCTCTAAAACCTTCTCAATATACTTCTGCTGCGACAACCACAGTTTTTCATTCTTCCTGTTACGAGCAATACTCATGCCAAGGATTTTCTTTGTAAGACTCAAATCTTTCAGAGCAAAGAATTTGTTTAAGTCTTTCTAAAGACTTTCAATCTTCTTAGTGTCATGACCAACAATCAACATGTCATCAACATATAGCAAGAGAACTATAAAGTCACCATCAGAGAATTTTTTAACATACACACAATGATCAGAAGAATTCTTACTATACCCATGACCTTCCATGAAGGAATCAAACATTGTATACCACTGCCTTGGCACTTGCTTCAGCACATATAAGCTCTTCTTCAACTTTCATACAAGATGCTCCTTTCCTTTAACGTCGAAACCATCTGATTGCTCTATATAAATTTCTTTATCTATTTCACCGTGAAGGAATGCAGTCTTCACATCAAGGTGCTCAACCTCTAATTCAAGGTAGACGCCAATCCAAGCACAACTCGAATAGAGGATATTTTCAACTATACCCATTTATTCTTAAATACTCTCTTACCGTTTACCAGCATCACTAATTCAAATGTATAATTCTCATGCAAGAATTTCATTTTTTCTTGCATGGCTTTCAACCAATCTTTCTTATACTCATCAAACAGAGCTTTCTGGTAGCTGTCTGGCTTTTCAGTCTCAGTATTCATCACATACTCATGAGAAGAGTATCTCTAAGAAGGATGATGCTCTCTAGTAGATCTTCTCAATTCAGGCTCAACTGGTAGTTCAGGTGAAACTTTAACATCTGGTGAAACTTTTCATTTAGCACCTCAGGTTGAGGTGTAGGTTCATCATGCAAATCATTACCATTATTATCAACTTGTTCATCTCCCCCATCAACAAGAGGTCTAGTGGAAGGATTAGGTTCATCACTAGCAGAACATCTAATAGTTGTTGTTGGCTTATCTGTCTTCTTAAGATATTCAATAGTTTGGTCTTCAAGAAAAATCACATCTCGACTTCTGATTATTTTCTTGCTCACTAGACCCTATAATCTATAACCAAAGTATTCATGACCATAATCCATGAAGATACACTACTTTGACTTCCCATCAAGTTTGAACTTCTCATCTCTTGGAATGTGAACAAAAGCTCTGCAGTCAAACACTCGCAAGTGACTATAGGAGACATTTTTTTCTCTCTAAACTTTCTTTGGAACATTACCATTTAGTGAAACTGAAGGAGAAAAGTTGATCAAATCTACTGCAGTTCTAATCGCTTCACCCAAAAAGATTTAGGCAACTTTGCATGAGAGAGCATACACCTGACTCTATCATTGATAGTGCGATTCATTTTTTCTACAACTTCATTATGTTGAGGAGTCTTAGGAACTGTCTTCTCAAGTTTGATCACATGTCCTTTACAATACTCTTCAAATGGACTCCTGTATTCACCACCATTATCTACTCGAACACATTTTAATTTTCTTTCTGTTTTTCTTTCAACACTTGCATAAAAGTGCTTGAAGATACCGAACACCTGGTCTTTAGATTTCAATATAAAAGGCCACACTTTCTGAGAATAATCATCAATAAAAGTAACAAAGTATGATGCACTACCTAGTGTCTTAGCATCCATAGTTCAAACATCAATGTGAACTAATCTAAAACATGTGATCTCATATGACGTCCAAAATTATGAAATGATGCTCTAGCATGATTTCTAACAAAATAATGAGTACAAGTATTTAAATTTGTACATTTCACTAGAAGTGAGTGTTTTTTGGTTAAGACACTAAGTCTTTTTTCGCTCAAATGACCAAGACGCATGTACCACAAATCAGAAGAGGAATTATCAGCTATATTCACCTCTTCTTTGTCTAACTTTGCTTGCAACTGGTAGAGAGTAGTGAGACTATTGTCTTCTTTAGCAACAAAGAGAGCACTTTTGGTAATCTTGCATTTTTTACTACCAAAAGAAGTGTAATACCCCTCTTGATCCAATGCCTTCACTAAAATCAAATTAAACCGCATATCTGGCGCATGTCTAATATTCTTCAACTGTAACTTGTATTCCATATTGGTTTCAAGCCACACATCACCCATACCAATGATGTCACACACCCCTTTATCTCCCAATTTGATCTTGCCAAAATTTTCAGTAGTATAGGAAGTAAAAAATTTATACCTTGAAGTGACATGATATGAAGTACCAAAGTTCATAATCCAAGCGAAATCATCACAGACAATATTAACATAGTTTTTATTATAGGTAATAAGAACATCTTCATAAACAATAGTAGCAGTTTCTTTATCACTATCTTTACCTTTGTCTTCGTTTCTTTCTCTTAATTATTCTCTTTTCAAGAACCTACAATACCTCTTGATATGCCCCAACTTGCGACAATGGTGACAAATGAACTCTTTTTTTGGCTTATACTTTTCTCTTGACTTGCTTCGACTCTAACCTGTCAGAATTGTGAGGTTTTCTACTTTGTCATCTCTCTGCTGACACGTGATGGTATTTAGGTGTGTCCGGAGAAGAATTTTTTATTTTTTATTAAGACACGGTTGGACATAGCAGACACGGGTGTTGGACGAGTGTCGGTGAGTGTAGTGTCCGAAATGTATCCGACATGCAAACACGGTAACTCAGCAAAATGTCTATGCTTTATAGCATTCTACTATTTTATAATTAGTAAATTTTATGTTGTCTATAATTTGATATCTAACTTTTGTTTAACTTATTTTTTATAAAAACTTTTAAATATTTAATAATTATTCACTTTTATATTTTTAAAATTAAATTTTATTTTTTATTTTTTTTTATAAATTAGGCAAACATTTTTAG
>NC_029792.2:19068647-19071516 GCF_000816755.2 Arachis ipaensis
CCTTTATAATTTTATCATAGAGGTAATGACCAATTCGGTACCCGAAAGATTCAAACGCTGACATTTTAGTACCCAACTATTGTTATTGACAAAAAGGTACCTGAATGATTAAAAATTTTGCCAAGCGTGTCCAAGTGCTTGCCGGAACATAGTTCCGGTGAGTACAATGCTTACGTGGACGCCGGTTTTTGCTGACAAGTTTAGTCTTATATTAGATGGAATTTCTAATTAAATTAATGCTTATCCTACCTGGAAATTAACTTAACCTAATTGAAGGTTGGTTTAGCCCCAAATTAATTTTGCCTTAAAGCCCAATTGTGCTCTCTTCGCTCTCTCGTAGAGCACGATCCCAATCTGGAAGATGCAAGCAGATAAGAGTCGTAGAAAAGGTGGAATCATGAGAAAGCACTCATCCATTCAAGCCTTCGACGTTGATGGTGGTTCAGAAGGGCTATACAGTTCATCAGATTCATATTGGTACATCTCAGGTCCCATGTCTCCATCTGCTCTGTTCGGGTTAGGCACCTCTACCCTTGGTGCTTCATCATCCTTTCCAGGTACAATCCTCTGCCCAGATGGTTGAGGCCTAGGATGATTTCTCCTTGTATTTGTCCTCTCCTTTTTTTGTGTTTCTGTATCTGTTAATACATTAGGTGATATATTTCAGCCATCATGCAATATTTATCAAAAAATGCTGTAACAAAACAGAAATACTAGTTTTACCTGCTGCATTTTCTGTAGCTGTTTCCTCTGCCCTCAAATCATCCACCACTAGTTCTTCAATGTTAGCACCTTCATTGGCAAAATGTGCATCATAATCATTGGATTCATAAACCCAATACTTATCCAAAATGCTATAACAAAATAGAAATAATAGTTTTACCTGCTGCATTCTGAGTAGCTGCTTCCTCTGCCCCAAACTCATCCACCAATGGTTCTTCAATATTAGCACCTTCGTTGGCAACATGTGCATCATCATCATTCCTCTCATGTGTTTGTTCATTTACTGTATCAGCTTCTAGAGGATCACCCTCAGGCTGTTCAGATTCAGCAGCTTTTCTTTCTTGTGATAAACCACTGGGTGGTGGTCTTGGATGCCTCTTTCTCACCCTCTTAACAACTTTCTCTGGAGCTGCAGGTTGTTCAGTCTCTTTATCCCCCATTCCCGTGATTCACATCTTCATCCATAACACCACCCTCACATTTATCCGAGTCATTAACATCAACACCCTTCTCAATCACAACTTCATTCAAAGTCTCCTTCCCAACAACTGTCAAAGCCTTATTCAACTGATTAACCTCGCCAGTTTCCTCACTCACAACTTCAGTTTCCCTCTCATCACCAGGTGGATTGACCTCAACCACACTCTCACTGCTACCAGAAACCACCACATCGTCATCAATGATTTCAGAGTTGGCATCAATAGGGTGATCAAAATAGAGATGGACAGTATTGTCATTTTTAATTGCACTCTCACACATCCTCATCACTTCAGCATCTGTCCTAAGCACTCTAAGACCCTGACCTAATTCGAAACCAGGTTCTAGCCAACACGCCTCATTATATCCAGGGTAACCCAGGTCTAAAAACAACCCCTCAACAAAAAATAAATTACATGTCTCCACATTCACCCTATGTATCTCAGTGACTAAACCCCCTTCGTATATCACATTCCCATCTCTAACCCTTTTCAAGCAACCCATGTGATGATACACAAACGTAACTACAGGATCCATCTAAGAAATAGTAGAGAGAAGATACAATGAATAAACAGGATGTCACCAGCAAACGCAAAAAACTAGAACTTAAACCAAGAACATGAAGCAGAACGTACCTCTTCGTAGGGTTGCTCCTTGTGAAGAATGGTGATCCCACGATGCCACTTGAGAACCGTTACCCTTGATTCCACAATGTCTCTCACCTTGTATCGTTCTTCTTCGCGCCAAGCTTCCAGAGCAACGTCTCTCCCTCTCTACGTGACCTTTGAGTTTCGCTAGTAGTGACACACTAACCACAGTAACTAGTAACAACATATGCTAATTGGGTTTTAGGGCAAAATTAATTTGGGGCTAAACCATTCTTCAATTAGGTTAAGTTAATTTCCAGGTAGGATAAGCATTAATTTAATTAGAAATTCCATCTAATATAAGACTAAACTTGTCAGCAAAATCCCGGCGTCCACGTAAGTATCGTACTCACCGGAGCTATGTTCCGGCAAGCACTTGGATACACTTGGCAAAATTTTTTAATCATTCAGGTACTTTTTTGTCAATAACAATAGTTGGGTACTAAAATGTCAGCGTTTGAATCTTTCGGATACCGAATTGGTCATTACCTCTTTTATCATAAGTCATAACAGCATTATTATATAAGTGTCTATCTTTTTCAGTTTTTCTATCTATAATGTTTCTAAAAACCGTTACAATGTCAAAAAAAAAATCGTTATAATTACATTCATTTTAGTTTTACTCACTAATTACAATCATTAACTCTCACTCATTACCATCATTAATTACATACAATATATTCTCTCTCATTCACTCATTTTTAGATCATGGTCAGAGAATTCATTCTCTCATACTCACTTCTACTCATATTTACTATATAAATCAACATCTGATCCATTTTACATTTTTTTTCACATAATTTAATGTCTTTTATTCTATCTTTCTTTCATTTTTGCCAATATTTTGCACAATTATTTTTATAATTAAAATATTTTTTATTTTACTAAATAATTGACTCATTATGTATTAGAAGATGAATTCTAAAATACTAAAATGTATATTTTTACGAGTTTTTTATTTTTATCTAATTGTGTTCATTGATTATGTATTATCTTTGTCACATATATTATTTTTTACCATT
>NC_029792.2:19071640-19100025 GCF_000816755.2 Arachis ipaensis
ATTCATGTTGTCATAATTTATGAAAAATAAAATTAAAAAATTAAATGTTATGTTCAGTTATTAAAACATTATACACTCATTTGCATGGTATCTAAAAGTATTATTCTCCAAATTCATACAAAATACAATGCAAAAAAAAAAAACTATGTAACGAATAACATTATCAAGAATAGGTTTGATATTATTTTTTTCTAATTTATATATCCATCTAAATTCCGTGTAGCGGTTAAATCTAGTTGAACATAACAGAACAAAGAAATAAGGTGAATAAATCATCAAGAATTAGATCCAAATTCTTTTACTCAGCACCATTTTTCAATTATTCTATCATATTTTACCTTTTTTTTTTTTTGTAATTTTGGACTACTCAAAGTTCTCCAACAACTCTATTGAGAACAATCAAAGTGTGACTTTCACACATTCTCTCTTTCATGTTTTAACTTTTGTTGTACTCCGCGTGAATTTGTATTTTTTAAATTTTGAATTTTCACTCTTGAATCGTTTTTCTGTCATATTTTCTCTTAGTTCCACCTATGAAATCAATGGTGATTTTATCCTCTAAAATAAAATTCAAAATTTAGAGGATCCATATCTTTCTGCTTTATAAACGTTGCAAACATTTTCATGTGTTACAAACTACTTTTACAAGTTACTAACTAAAACTTAGTTCGGTATATAGACAACTTTTAGTTGTTGTTCATAGAGATTTTCATTTTGATCTGACACCTATCTAATCAAACAGCTACCTCCAATTTTCAACATGCTACCTTGCCTCTACCACTGAGATTGTAACTTCATTTTCAGAACATGTGTTCTGATTACTTGCTAGAAAGCCTTTATTGTGACAATTCCTTTCCACATAAAATGCAGGCTGTTTTGGCTTAGGGAGATTGCTATCACTAGTTAACATTACAACCACAGAAAGCATGTCTGGCCTGTCTTCCGGACTTTGTTGCACACATAATAGAGCAATATGTATGCATCTAAGTATTTCAGTTGCATCAGAAGCGTTGCTTAATGAATCATCAATCAGTTGTAAGTGTCTCTGCTCAACCCACAATCTCCAGCTCTGAAGAAATACAAAAGTCAGAACGAATATCTAAGTACATGTTCATTAGTGTGTCATGGACCTCATGTTGAAGAAACTTTGTTGTAATAAAAACATGTCAATCCATATCGTATCACAGTATCATTACTCTCATTATTTATTTTTCGTTTATTATACTTACATGTCCAAGAAGATTAAGGCTATGATTCGGGTCGCTGAAATCTCTATTCTTCTTGCCGCTTAGTATCTCCAGTGCCAAAACTCCAAAGCTAAAGACATCTGACTTCACAGAAAATTTCCCATGAACTGCATACTCAGGAGGCATATAACCACTGCAAAACATTATTTTAATATAGAATCAATAACCTCTCAAACATCAGAAAGCACCAACAAGGATGTAAGGTATATGCAAACAGCACTCTTACTATGTCCCAACTATCCGATGAGTTTTCGCCTCAGTTTGATCTCCCCCAATGGCCTTCGCAAGCCCAAAGTCAGAGATTTTTGGATTCATATTGGCATCTAGAAGAATATTGCTAGCTTTGAGGTCCCTGTGAATAATCCTCATTCTAGAGTCTTGATGAAGATAAAGAAGCCCACGAGCAATGCCAACAATAATATGCATGCGTGTTGGCCAATCTAGTAATTTTCTCCTTGTTTGGTCTAAATGGTTCAATTCATTTTCAAAGTCAGTGCAGACCATAACAGGCTATAAACTCAAATGGAAACTATAAATGAAAGATGGCTCATACCAAATATAAAGGAGTCCAAGCTTTTGTTAGGCACATATTCATATACTAACATTTTCTCTTCCTCCTCAAGACAACAACCAAAAAGCTTAACAAGATTACGGTGCTGAAGCTTAGCAATTGTATTGACTTCATTTCTCAATTCATTTAGTCCTTGGCCAGAATTTATGGAGAGCCTCTTCACAGCTATCTCTTGTCCATCAATTAATGTGCCCTGAAAAGTGAAAACAATAACATCCATATTGAATTTGTACTTTGTGAAATGGGATAGTTGATCATCTTAACATTATTATATTACCTTGTAAACAGGGCCAAATCCACCTTCTCCCACCTTGTTATCACTAGAAAAGTTGGCTGTTGCATTAGCTATAGTTTGAAAATCAAATGTTGGCCAGTCCACCTCTTCCTTTCTTTGTCCACATCTGTAATCCTGGTTGTGAATTTTCTCTGCCACTCCAAATTCAGAGGATAGAAGTAAAGAAAGGAACAAAATGGCCTCAGACTGATACTATAAACGTAATCAGTTATCAACTTATTCTAATTTACCTCTCTTTCTTCTGCTGTCACTTTGTTTATAGGTTAAGTGTCCCAGAAAGAGGAAGATAATCATGACCAAAACACCACATACAATTATGATACCCACTAGTCTTTTGTCTTTGTTGGATCGCTCCATTTTCTTTACACTATCTGTGAAATTTTGAACATAATCAGAAGGGATTTTGAGGAACTTTGATGACACTATAATTATCTAGACATTTCAATATTACTTCAATACAAATAAAAATTCTAAGATAACTTTATGACTAGATAATTGATTTTTTAATTTGTTGGAATCTTGGATGCATATGCTGATAAACATAGGATTTCTATTTCACCATTCCTTCAACACAAAATACATAAGGCAGAAAATGAAGCCGGGTGATGTTTGAATTGTTTTGAACTTAAGAACTACCAAAGATATCTAATTAAATGACAACCAACAGAAACTAAATAAAAATTACCAATGTCTGAAGCAGCTAGCCTTACATAAAGGTCTTGACCGCGCTGGCTATATTGGATTATATCCACCAGTTCGACAAACCAAAGCAAGCAACCACTTCCATCAACATATAAGTTTGCATATGCAGTACAGGAACATTTACTTAAGCACAATTGAGCACATTCTTTAAGATTCAAGGTTTCACTGAAAAATGATGAGGACGTATTAGGCAATTTAACTCCTGTGTACCTCAAGAAGCCATCATCATGGCAATTCAAGTTCGTCCTGCGTTCACATCCAGTAAACCAGTTCCCATTATTCCAATCTTTTGGAGACTTAGGACTGAACCCGGTCAAGCATCCACAAACAGGGAAGTTATTGCTATTGCAGACGGCATTAGCACCACACCATGCATAATGTTGGCACTGATTTGACAGAGACGTTGAGGAGAGTGCCCAATTCTGGATCCGATTGATCCATACGAATCGCTGCATGTTGCCTGATGGATGCAGTACATCTCTTGACAACATAGACAACTCAGAACTCTTCCTGAGTTGGTAACCCACATAAACTTCACTTTCACTATATGTGAATTGAAAGACCAATGATGCTTCTGACCTTGCTGGATTTCCTGTCAACTCAAGACCATTCCACGATCCAAATCGTGACACTATAGTGGTTCCTTTTCTGATAACCACCTGTGGCCAACCATGAGTGTCAAGATGAATTGAGTACTTACCAGGGGCAGGGTCATCTTTACTCTTCCAAGATGTTAAGAATGTCTCCAAACCAGTAACTAGGTTCTTCCCAATCTTCATTCCAGGCATATATGTGTCAGAAGGATAATCAAAACTCTGCCACAAATAGGATTCTGTGGTTCTACCATTAGAGGCTCTCACCACAAGATTCCCTGATTCCAGAAGCTGTGCAAATGCATCTTCTGCAGTTGCATATGCATTTGAAGACCAAACAATATTACCTGTGATATTAATAAGGTTAAGGATACCCCCCTCAGTGATCCTGAGAATTCCTGAACCATCTCTAATAGGAGCTTCTCTATTTGCTACCCATATAGGAGTTCTAGGTGAAGCCACGTACCATATTCCCAAATATCGGTTTCTGGAGTTACCAGGGCTGAAGAATCCCAGTTCAAAGGTCCCTCTTGCGGAAACTAACTTGTCACCATCTTTGATGAGTTTATGTGTAGTAAGAATGTCTAGAGCTGAGAAGCTTGATAAGAATGAAGCGAAAAGAGAAGTCACAAAAAGTGACACAAGGCTTCTCATGTTTTTGCTTAAAGGGCAGGTACTGGGTAGTGTAAATTTGATTGAAAAATCATAGTTAATAATATAAACGGTGATACCATAAAACGATTCATTAAGTCTGGAAGCGCTATTGAGGAATTTGTCTCTTTCTCGGGACATCATTTGCTTGGTCACAGATGCAATCGCAATCAAACAAACTGACTCTAACTTTGAACTTTCATATTTGGCTCTGACACGTGACATCCCAAAGCCGAAAAGTAAAACACATGCTTGTGGCAAATTCAATGTTGTTATGACTCATGAAAGTAACAATTTAACATAACATTATCCACTGGTGTCTTGTTCTGAATTAAAAAGGTTGATAAGCTCATTTTAATATTTTATAATGAAAATAAATTGCTAAAAAGAACATAATCAATCAAGCATACACGTAACGTTAAGTTTCCAACCAGTGATTTGAATAAACCAAAAGAAAAGGGAAAGAAGGACACGGTATTTAGTATTTACTATTTAGTGTTGAATTCAAATGCACACTTTCTTTTCCAAAGGGTCAGTATTAATAAAAGAATGTAAGCTATAGTTTTACTCTGAAAAGTCCCCATGTTTTGTTAGTAGGAGAGCATGACCGCCGCCGAAGTATCATGTGCCAATTGCTAATGATTCCGTCAACAAGAAATTTCCAAAGCTATCAACTATCAAGCGTAATTGATACGGAAATAAAAGATAAATAAGAAAATAAGGATTCAAACTGAATAAAAAGATACATTGAAATTAAAATAGAAACAAAAAAGATAAGTTGAAATTGAGTACAAAGAGAATCACTCTACTTTCTACCCAATTTATTGACGCAACAAGAAAGGGACTCCTCAACCTAACTTGTCAACGCCATAGTTTGGAAATTGAATCGAATGGACTCCTCAACCTTCTATTCAATTCCCCGATGTAACAAGAGAGGGACTCTTCAACCTCAATTGTCCACACCATGGTTTCATCACGAAACCAAAAAAGGTTTAAAACCTCTAAATCATTCTATGCTGTGACTACAATAGCTAAGGACCTCTTATTAAGTTAAAACAAAGAAAACCCTAAAGCCCATAAACATACGGCCCAATCTAGTAATTAAATAAACAAAATCAAAATATATTAAATAAAATATTCTAAAAATATAAACTAAAATATCTTCTAAATAACTCTTGAACTCTTCATATCACGAACATTTGAAGCACGTATCAGTAATGCTTTGATACCGTAGAATGCAAACCAAGTAACGATGATAAATAAAAAATAAAAATTGTGGAAACTGTTGTGATAAGAATGAAGAATGTGAATGTCCATTTTTAAGAGAATCATATTAAATGAAGGTTGAAAAATCAACATTTTATGTATGTATAAATAGGACATGATTTGAGGTAGGGGTGGCAATGGGTAGGATAGGGTAGGGTTTGGATCCAACCCTAATCCTACCCGCGGGTTGAGAATATTCCAACCCTAACCCTACCCGCTTTTAACCCGCGGGTACTCGATTCTACCCGCGGGTTACACAAAATTATTATATAACTTGATGATAATTTAAAATAGAACTGATTTTTATTTAAAAAAAATATTAAATTATCAATTAATGATTTTCTTTTAGTGGCTAAGGATTTTTTGCATTTAGTGAGAGGTCTTTGATTCAACATCCACTTAAAACATATTTTTATATAAGTATATAATATAAACATATATAGAGTGCGGGTTGGTCGGGTATGGTTGAAGCTCAACCCGCACCCTACCCGACCCGCACGAGAACCCTACCCGCACCCTATCCTACCCGCTGCGGATTGGGTTGGCAACCCTACCCGAACGGGTGGGATCGAGTTGGGTACCCGCAGGTAGGGTACATATTGCCACCCCTAATCTGAGGCCAGATATACACGAATAATCAATAACAATAATTTTCTCTCCCTATATTGTTTATATAAAAAACTTTTTTCCTCTCTCTTCTCTTTCATACGCTTGCTAATATATAATAGAGTAATAAATATATAAGTTACTTCTATTATTATAGTGAGATAATTATATTGGTGAATATCAAAATTAGAGTCTTCTATTTATATTTTATTTTATATTATATCTTCCTTATTTATTTATTCTACAATACGTTATCAACACGAGACTCTAACCAAATTTTAGAAGATTCCAGGTAACAAATTTTTATTATGTCGAAACTCTCTCATCTTGAATTTAATGCTCTTGATATATCTAAAAATAATTATTTATCATGGATACGTGATGCTAAAATCCATCTTGATTCAATGGATCTTGGAGATACGATTAAGACTGAAAATAATGTATCACAGAAGGATAAAGCCAAAGTCATGATTTTCCTTCGGCGTCATCTTGACGTATGATTGAAAAATGAATATCTCACATTAAAAGATCCGGTAGATCTGTGGAAAGACCCTGAAGAAAGGTACAATCATCAGAAGACGGTAATACTTCATCAAGCGCAATATGTTAGAGAAAATTTTTTTGACCTTCCATGCCTCGAATGTGCTCCTGCAACAACAGTATCGAGAAAAAGAATTTAAAAAATATTCTGAGTTAATTTCTTGCCTTTTTGTTACTGAACGCAACAATGAATTACTTCTAAGGAATCATGAAGGGCGCCCAGCTGGTGCCGCCCCATTTTCTGAAGTAAATGCGGCAAATCATTACCCCAAAAGAGGTAAATGACAAGGTTTTAGTAACGAGAAAAATTATGGAAGGAAAATGAATTATGTTCACAAAGAATCTCACCAGAAGTGGGATAAAGAAAGAAACAATGGGCAAAATAAATCAATTGAGGATAAATGTTTCCATTGTGGTGGAAAGGGTCATTGGTCGCGTACCTGTCGTACACCAAGGCACCTAGACAATCTTTATTAAACATCTTTGAAAAAAGACAACAAAGAAAAGAAAATAAATTTTGTTTCAAATGATACCACTCATTATGATGTATCTAATTTCTTTGAGGATCCTGAAGAAAATATTGGCTATTTGATCAATGATGGAATGGTTTAATATATGTATTTGTTAAGTATTCATGTGAATAAATAATGTAAAAAACTTCTTATTAAGTTTTATACATTTGAATTTCAAAATTATTGAATGTGCTAATAATAATAAAATTTTTAGTATATACTATATTTTTTAGAAAAATATTTTCAATCAAGGAAATAATTTTACTGAACAAATATTTCTACTTATTCTATTATTATTTGTCTTTGAAGAGAATAGCAAGGACATATAGTGAAGATGTTTGCCTTGCGGATAGTGCAAGTTCGCACACCATTCTCAAAAGTGATATATATTTTACCCATCTTGTGCCAAAAGAAGAATATGTTAATACTATTATTGGCTCAGACAATGTGATTGAAGGCTCCAGAAGAGCTATAATTTTCTTTTTCGAAGGAACAAAATTCATAATAAATAATGCACTATTATCTACCAAGTCTCTAAAAAACTTGTTGAGTTTTAAAGATATTCGCCGAAATGGATATCATATTAAGATTATGAATGAGGAAAGTCATGAGTACTTATGTATCTCAACTCATGATTCAAATAAAAAGGTTATATTAGAAAAGTTCCCCTCACTTTCATCTGGGTTATATTATACCAAGATTAGTGCAATTGAATCACATGCCACTATAAACCAAAAGTTTACTAGCCCAAATGAATTTATAACTTGGCACGACCGATTGGGTCATCCAGGAACAACCATGATGCGGAGAATTATTGAAAACTCCCATGGACATTTACTAAAGAACCAGAAGATTCTTAAATCTAGTGAATTTTGTTGTGCTGCATGTTCTCAACGGAAGTTAATTTTAAGGCCATCACTAGTAAAGATTGGATTTGAGTCCCCTGAATTCCTAGAAAGGATTCAAGGTGATATATGTGGACCTATTCATCCACTCTGTGAATCTTTTAGATATTTTATGGTCCTGATAGACGCATCTTCGAGATGGTCATATGTGTGCTTATTATCTTCTCGCAACTTGGGGTTTGCGAGATTATTTGCTCAAATTATTCGATTAAAAGCATAATTTTCAGAAAACCCAATCAAAGCAATTCGTCTTGATAATGCTGGTGAATTTACTCCCTAAACTTTTGATGCTTATTGTATGGCTAATGGAATAAGTGTTGAACATCCAGTAGCTCATGTTCACACACAAAATAGGTTAGCAGAATCACTTATTAAGCGCCTCCAATTAATTGCTAGACCCTTACTTATGAGAACAAATCTTCCAACCTCGATTTGGGGGCATGCTATTTTACATGTCGCAGCACTTATTCGTTTGAGGCCAACGAGTTACTATCAATTCTCTCCTATACAATTAGCTTTTGGCCAGCAGACAAATGTTTCCCATTTAAGAATATTCGGATGTGCGATATATGTTCCCATTGCACCACCTTGTCGCACCAAAATGGGAGCCCAAAGAAAATTGGGGATATATATTGGATATGATTCTCCCTCTATAGTGAGGTATCTTGAGATACAAACTGGAGATGTATTTAAAACCCGGTTTGCGGATTGTCATTTTGATTAATCAAAATTTCCAACATTAGGGGGAGAGAATAAGCTTCCTGAAAAGGAACTTAATTGGAATGCATTATCATTGATGCATTTAGATCCTCAATCAGGGTAATGTGAACTAGAAGTTCAAAAGATTATACATTTGTAAAGAATAGCAAATGAATTGCGTGATGCATTTTCTGATAGAAAGAGGATAACCAAATCTTATATACCAGCGAAAAATGCCCTAATTCGAATTGATGTCTCAGTTGGACAAATTAACACCGAAGCAAATACACGCCAGAAGCGTAGCAGGCCTGTCAGTTCCAAAGACAAAAATTCTCGAAAGAAAAAAGAGATAAATACTATTCCTGTTGAAAAAGACATAGTAAAGACACCTGCAGTTGTCCAGAATTCTGATATAGTTTTAACGCTAGAAGACGTTTAGGTACTTGAAAATTATGAAAATGATGAGATCTCGATAAATTATGTTTTTACAGGAGAGAAATGGGACCGAAATAGCACAATTGTCAATGAAATATTTGCATATAATGTGGCATTAAATATCATGCATGAAAGTAAAGATCTTGAACCAAGATCAGTCGAAGAATGTCGACAAAGGAATGATTGACCAAAATAGAAAGAAGCCATGAAGGCTGAGTTAGACTCACTTACAAAACGTGATGTCTTTGGATCTGTAGTCCGTACACCAAAAGATGTAAAACATGTTCGATACCGATAGGTATTTGTGAGAAAACGAAATGAGAAAAATGAAGTTGTACGCCACAAATCTCGACTTGTAGCACAAGGTTTTTCACAGAGACCCGGTATAAATTATGAAGAAACGTATTCCCCTGTAGTGGATGCAATAACATTTCGTTATTTGGTCAGTTTATCTGCATATCATAAACTGCATATGCATTTAATGGATGTGATAACAGCCTATTTATACGACTCATTAGATCGGGATATCTATATGAAAGTCCCTGAAGGACTAAAGATATTTAAACCATCCAATGAATATTCGCAAAGGTTATACTCAGTCAAATTGCAAACATCTTTATATGGTCTAAAGCAATCTGGACGAATGTGGTATAATCGTCTTACTGAGTATCTGGCAAAAAATGGATTCAAGAATGATAATATCTGTCCATGTGTTTTCATAAAGAAATCTGCATTTAGATTCATTATAATTGCTATGTACGTTGATGATTTAAATATTATTGGAACTCCTGAAGAGATTCCAACAATTATAAAAACTCTAAAAGAAGAGTTTGAGATGAAAGATCTTGGAAGGATTAAATTTTGTCTCGGCTTGTAGACCGAGCATATAAAAAATGGGATCTTTATTCATCAAACAACATACACAGAGAAGATCTTGAAAAGATTTTATATGGATAAGTCACATCCCTTGAGTACCCCAATGATCGTAAGATCTTTGGATGTGGAAAAGGATCAATTCCGTCCTAAAAAAGAAAATGAAGATATTCTTGGTCCTGAAGTACCATATCTTAGTGTCATTGGAACTCTAATGTGCCTTGCTAATAATACAAGACCGGATATATTATTTGCTATGAATTTACTAGCAAGATATAGTTCCTATCCAACCAGAAGACATTGACATGGAATCAAACAAATCTTTCGATATCTTCATGGAACGGTTGATATAGGATTGTTTTATCCCTATGGATCCAAGTCACAACTAGTTAGCTATGCATATGCTGGATACTTGTCTAATCCACATAAAGGGAGATCTCAAACAAGATACATGTTTACATATGGTGGAATAGCTATATCATGGAGGTCCACGAAACAGACAATTGCTGCAACATCCTCTAATCATGCCGAAATACTAGCGATTCATGAAGCAAGTCACGCGTGTTTTTGGCTGAGGAGTTTGATCCAATATATTCTGTCATCATGTGGACTGATTAATCAGAAGATAGCTTCAACTGTCCTATTTGAAGATAATACAGCATACATTGCTCAACTTAAGAGCAAATATATCAAAGGCGATAGAATAAAGCATATTTCTCCCAAATTCTTCTTCACTCATGATCTTCAAAATCAAGGGACAATTGATGTCCAACAGATCCGCTCAAGTGATAATCTGATAGATTTATTTATAAAGTCACTCCATAAATTCTCTTTTAAAAGATTGGTACATCAGATTGGGATGTACCGATTTCGAGACATTAAATGACGTCGACAAGAGGGAGAGACTGTACTCTTTCCTTGGTCAGGTTTTTTCCCATTGGGTTTTTCTTGACAAGGTTTTTAATGAGACAGTCCCCATCATAAAGGATATTGTACTCTTTTTCCTTCACTAAAGTTTTTTCCTATTGGGTTTTTTTTTTTAAGTAAGGTTTTAACGAGGCATAATCCTCATTCAAAGGGGAGTGTTGTTATAAGAATGAAGGATGTGGATGCCCATTTTCAAGAGAATCACATTAAATGAAGGTTGAAAAATAAACACTTCATGCATGTATAAATAGGACATGATCTGAGGCCATATATATACGAACAATCAATAACAATAATTTTCTCTCTATATATTATCTATATACAAAACTTTTCTCCTCTCTCTCTCTTTCATACATTGCTAATTTATTTATTTATTCTTATTTATTCTACAACAGAAACTTCTATTTGTAAACTCGTATGTGCAGTTAGAGTTTAACTTGGTTGTGCAGATAACTCTCTTATACATAAGAGGAATTACTGCGTGTAGTTAATTCAACAAGGAATATATTTTCGAGTTAAAATTTGCAATTTACCTATCAGATACTGATAAAACATATAAGCCAATAAGCCATTGCTGTGTCATTTCTATCATAGTTGCAAACTGCAGCAAAAATGGCATCCTATTTTTACTGATTCAATACAGCATCGGTAAAGATCAAACATGCCCTTGAGAAAATTTAAATATAAAAGCATCTTATTACAATTTCCTAAACATTGCCTTTTCAAAACATGGCATCCCCTGCAGACTGAAATCACAACTACATAAAGTTGGGTGGAACAAAGCTACATTAAAACAAACATCTAATTCATGAGAAAACAGCCGCAAGCATATTAATGCACATGGTAAGTATAACAAAATTATGAATTGTAAAGAATTTCAATCAGGATGAAGATTGCTATTGGTTTTTAAGTGCATTCATTTTCTCCCTCAGGTAGTAGAGTTTGGCCCTCCTGACTCTCTTCTTGTCTAGCACCTTTATCTCCTTTATATTTGGTGAATACCTACACATATTGGATATGTATTAGGAACTGACTATTAATATGACTATTTGCCATTAAAACAAGCACAACCAATAAAGAAGTAGAAGATAGCAAACAACAGTCCTCCTCCCCCTACGGCCTCCTTGGGGATATTCTCGAAACCCAAAAGGAGGATTACTAAATATCACTAATAGTAGAATACAATTTACATCATGCTCTTAACTGTCACTGTCCACTCAACACCATGGTTCTTTAGTGCTACTATAGCACTCTATACTCTATAACTGCTTTGGTTACATGCAATTCCAAAATCTACGCACTCTATAACAGGGTTACATGCAATTCCAAAATCTACGCAAGAGCACACAAGGAACACAGAAAGTTTATATGACAATCACAAACCTTTTTCATAAAGTGATATAACTAGAATATCAAATAACACTGATGGTTCATCAACCTATGGTCAGTTCTTAGTGGAGCCATGTTTTTGTTATCTTTCATTTTTTATGACGAAGCACAAAGCAATTTACCAAGTCAAAAGAGCTTGTCTGCAATGAGATCTATTTATAAATTGGGAAATTCATACTTACAGCGGGAATAGAGATTCGATCCCAACACCAGCCACCAGCCTTCTAATTCTGAATGTAGTGTTAAGACCAGCATTACGCCTTGCAATAACAATGCCTTTAATGATAGAAACTCGCCTCTTGTTCTCAGGTACTTCCTGTTATATCAAATGTAGAAGTACATACAAATCATGTTAAACAATGAACAAAATACAAGCACTGCACAAATATAAATAATTCTTCAAACAAACCTATCATACCACTTTGAGCTCCACAATATAACCAGGCTTTATGTCAGGGATCTCTCTCTGCGCTCTCACCTCCTCTACTGCCTCCTTGTTTAAAATCTATGTAACATAAAAGATAAAACCAACAAATTTCACAATGAGAAAAATAGAAATTAAATTCTTCTTGCTTAAAATAATACAAAGTAGTCACATGCCTGCATAATGTGCCTGCCAGTTTTATCTAATCTCTTAAATTTGATGCGAGGAGGCACATCTGGCACAGGATTGGGAATATCTTCAGAAAAACCAATAGAATCTGTCGCTGTTGACATAAACCTGCTGGAAAAAGAAGGTCGAAACATAGCAGTCTGCTGAAACGAAGCCAGTCCAGAACTCCGGAGTTCAGACACTAAACCATTATTGGACTCGAAACTTGTTAATGCCTCAGACCGAGATAATCCCCTAGTCTGCGCAGGAAATCACATGAGCATTCAGCCATATGAGCTCATATCCCATAAGGACAACGCCTAAAATCCAAGAACACACTTCCAATGCGAAAGACGGAATAACAGAAGCATGAAACATCATAACACTTCAGGTAGGGGGAACATTTAAAAAGAAAAAAAAAGGAAACAAAACTCGCTCGTTAAGATTATAAGCTGACTAAAACACCAAAGAAGCTAATTCCAAGTTCAAAGAACTGTTTTGTTATTCAATCAGCCATAAGTAAAAAAAGCAGGATTTAACAGAGCATATTAGCATAACCGAGTTTAATCACATTTCAGGATTATACTAAATCAAATGGTATTTATAGTGCTAACTTTATGTTATATCATATAATTCTAAATCTATAATGATTCGAACATATAAAAGCTGAAATCACATTACGAAGCTTAGCTCAACCTACACGTTCATCACCGAAACCATTATAAGTCTAATGTTACATACAAAAAGGTAAATTAAAAAGCATGATAATAAAATTCAAGCACGAAAAGCGAAAGGAAAATGAGTAAAATGAAGAGGTAGTTACAGCGATGGGAGAAAGAGGAGAAGAAGAGAATGGGCGAGAAGTGGTGGGAGGATGAAATTCCTGCGGAGAACGAAGGAGGGTTGATCGGAGCAGAGAGGAGAAGAGCCTGCGGGAAGCCATGTCGATCCAGAGTGATCGAAGGAGAAAGCCCACAAAGGATTAGGGTTTATGGCCTGCGCACGTGTGCCATTTTCGGGTTCACACGCTTAGCATTTGAACATCTGTGGTTAATGACCATTGTGTCCCTCAAATTAACTAATTAACTAACTATTATTTCAGATTATGAAATATTTGATAATTTGATTACTCACGATTTTAGTTTGAAAGATATAAAAGAGCATGACTTTTAATTTGTTTCTTGTTAATTTATATATTTTATTACTATAGTTATCAGCATTTAAATATTTTATGATAAAAACTAATAGTTTACACAATTTTACTTCTATTGATATTGGTTAGGAAATTGATGAGAATAGAAACTAAAAATTTTGAAATATAAAATTGTAAGAAAATATATGCCTTATATTTAATACTTATACTTTATTTTTTGACAAAAATACTGAATAGGTATATTTTGTGTATTATTTTGTAATAATA
Source organism: Arachis ipaensis (assembly GCF_000816755.2). Lineage (NCBI taxonomy): Eukaryota > Viridiplantae > Streptophyta > Magnoliopsida > Fabales > Fabaceae > Arachis > Arachis ipaensis. Next base: position 19,085,864 of record NC_029792.2, read on the forward strand.
TATTTTTAAACAAATAATAATTTTCACCCGAATCCTACTCAATCCTATCGGTAACAATCATTTTTTATATCAAACACAATATCTAATTATTTCATATTTTATAAAATACAAATAAAATAGAAAATAAAATTAAGCCCACGTTAAAATTAAAAGTAACATAATGAAATTGATGATAAAATTACAAATAACATAAATATTTATTAATCGGTCAACTTAATTATACATGTATAAAATTATAAAATAGAAAAGATGTGGATTCAATTTCCATCAACTTTATTATACATGTATAAAATTTTAACTACATATTATAATATATACCAAAAGTTTGGATAGATCAGATAAGATTAGGCCTAAATTCACACTCAATTCTATCTGTATCTCAATTCGCTCCACTCTTAACTCGATTCGTTCGGGTCAAATTGTCAATTCCTTCGTAGGTCGAATTATCAACTTTATACGAATGAATTGGGTCAAATTAGATACAACAAAACTAGAATTGTCAATTCTACTTCAATAATTTTCATATACTAAGCTGTATTATCACATACTTTTTTTTTCAAGTTAAATAAAAATATATTAAATAATTACACATTAATTCCTCTAGAATATTTTATTTAAAGAGTGTAAGATAAAAAATCACATTCTATCAAACAATTGAAAAAAAATTAAGAAGATCATTTTTCCCAAATTGTGATCACAACGTTGACCTATGTTGCATAATTCTAACGAATTCAGGTTGCCATCAAGTTCATATTCGAAAGAATGATTATCGAGTCAATAATACTGATTTCGTATTTTCGTTGTCGATAAGTCTAATTTTAAAACTGAGGTTAATAATATAAAATTATACCTCTTAATTCTAGTTTTTACTTCCTCTTTCTATCTAATGTTTCTCTACATTAATTAGGAACCACACACTAATCACCCACTCAGATTGTAATCGTACCTTAGACCTATGTTACATAACTCTACGGTAAATTTCTTCTTCAAGAAAGGAGTTCATATTTTTAAAAAAAATTATTGAGCTAATAATGGTGAAATGGCGATTTCGTTGTCTTTTGTGTAAAAAAGAAATGAGGTAATGTTTGAAAGAAAGACTATTGAGTCAATAATAATAATCTTTTTGTCAATAAATCTGATTTAGGAATTTGTATTAATAAAAAAGTTATATCTTTATTTCTGTTTTTTTTTTTTCTATTTAATATTTTTCTTCTATATTTCAAAAGACGATAATATTTGAGAATCAAAAAATAATAAAAAATATTAGAATTTGAGCCATTAAATTTTTAGTTAAGCAACCACGTACTCTAACCAACTAAGTTACTCCAACTTTATTTTTATATAGCTAAAGAAAAATTTGAGAGGTTTAGGATTAATTAAACTTTAAAATTATCCCTTAGCATTTCTCTTAACTAAGTTGTTTTATATTCGATAGAACTATATAATTTAATTAAAATAAATATGTTAAATCATCCCTCACAAAAATGTTATACCTGTTGAGTTTAAAACAAAACAACAATATTGATGATGACTAAAGATTACGATAAAGGGTCAAAAAGTCTAAAGTGGTGTGAATAATTTTGTTTGACTTAGTGTGCATAAAGCATTCCAAAAGAAGAGCAATATTATAAGGTCCAAATAGTGGTTGAGGTTCATGTTCAAAGTATTCAATTCCTGACCAAAAGAAAAAAAGTATTCAATTCATTCGCTGACTATTGACCCAAGAAATAGTTACATATTAATATTCAAAATGAAGAGAAGCAAATTCATTCTCCGCTTAACCAAAAACAAAGCAATCGAACTCATTCTGTCTCTCTTCTCTCTTCTCTCTTCTCTACTCACGTAATTATTTCCAAAAAATAAGCAAGAAAAATGTCATTTTTATTAGAGCTCAAATCAAAAAGAAAAAAATGAATTATCAAAATCAAAAAACAAAAAGAAAAAGAAAAAGAAAAAGAAAAATAAAAAACTAGAGTTCAAAACCAAAGGTCAAATCTAAAAGTGAATCAGAAAATAATTTTTTTCTTTGTGTTTCATTTTTAGTTTGTTGAAGATGTTTTCCTCCTTCATGCACCAAACAAAAAACTTGAAAAAAATTGAGGTTATGAAACTCTGTTATAAATAAAGGGTCAAAAACTAAACTTGGAGCCGAAGTATTGATGAATGGCTCAAATCATTGAAGAAATTTGAAAAAGGAAGAAAGAGAAACAGATAGGTAAGAATGCATGTTTGCTTTATTCACTGCTGCTATCAAATCTCTCTTCTGCATTGTTGCTACTATTATGTTATTTGAGGAAGAAGAAGTCAAAGCTGTTCAAATCAAGTTTCAAACTTTGGAAGTTTTACTCTTCTATTAAAGGGGTAAATGGCCAGAGATTGGAGTAAGGAGTAAACATATAAGTTTGGGTCTTCATAACTTTCAAGCTAACCATTTTTCTCCTTCATGAGTTTACATTAAATTTTTTGTTCTTGAGTATTCATCTTTCTTTGTTTCTTTTCAATGAAAAAAGACATTAAATGAGGAATCAATAAAATTCATTGAGAGAAAAGGCAAAAAGAGTCATAAAAAAAAGCCAGAAAATTATGTTAAAACTCTTTTGTATGTTTTTCTGTTTTGTACACATAATTCTGAGGGAATTTTCTTGCTAAATTGGGTAAGCACTTAGTGGTTGAAAGTCTAAGGAATGAACCTATCCAAATTGAACTTGGGTAGAAGCTGAGTTTGTCCCAAATAGGATTGAGTTTAATCCTAGAAAAATTGGTATTTGTAATCTTGTGAAAAGATAGTAAAAATTTCTCCATTGTTGTGGGAGAGACTGGATGTAGATCACATTGCACATGGTAGCTGAACCAGGATACACGGCTATGTGATTCTCTCTTCTCTACTCTTCTACTATTTTTCTTTGATATGAGAGAAAATAAAAGTGTCTCCTACATTGTTTATTTATCAGAAGTCATAACTATTTAAAAGCAAAGATTTGCTATGTTCTTGATTGCATCGTGAAGAGACAAAATAAAATTATCTTCTGAAATTTCATGTTGACAGACTAAACAGCAACTAAGTTTCTATTCCAGTTAGAAGCAAAAGCAAAAAGAAGTTCAAAAAGGAGGTCATAGATTCAAACTCCTTTTCTCTAAGTCACTCACAAACCTTCAATTGGTATAAGAACTTTGGTCTCAAAGAAATTAAACTTCACAACTTGGAGAAAAGATCCAATGGCCAACAACATGAGTTCGAATACCGTGTCTTACACACTCACTGAAAGTCAATCCAATAACAGACCTCTCTTCTTTAATTGCAAGAACTACAACTACTAGAAGAAAATGATGTGATTTGTCCAATCTGTTGATTACAATATCTGAAAAATCATCATGAACGATCCGCAAATTCCAACCAAAACAAATGCAAAAGGAGTTGTGACACTCAAAAAATAAGATGAATGGAATGATAAAGATAAGAAAAAGGTAGAGCTGAACACTAAAACAATCAACATGATGCACTGCTCAATTAGTTTTGAGTAGTACCAGAAGGTATCAAGGTACAAAACAACAAAATAGATTTGGGATAAACTCTAAGTCACACATGAGGGTACAGAACAAGTGAACGAAACAAGGATCGACATGTTGAAAAAAGAGTATGAGATGCTTGCCATGAAAGAAGGAGAAACAATTGATGAAATGTTCAAAAGGTTATCTGTCATCATAAATAGCTTGGATGCTATGGGGATGACTCACACCGAAAAAGTGCTAGTGAGAAAAATACTGAGAAGTCTTATAAAAGAGTGAGAAATAAAAGAAACTGTCATTGCTGAGAGTGGTAACCTGAAACAGATGCTATATAATAAGATGAGAGAAAAATTACTTACCTATGAAATCACCCACTTGAACCGAGACACAAAAAAGAAAGGAGTGGCCTTGAAATCTACTGTTGAGTCATTGAAAGATGATTCCAATGATAGTTTATCAGATGAAGAAATTATATTTTTTGCTAAGAGACTAAGGAGGCTCATGAGAAACAAGGAAAGGAACAAAGGATTACTCTAAGGAACAGAAGATAAACCTTAGCAAGATAATCTATCATCACTATAAGGAGGCCGACCACTTCAAGAAGACAAGATGAGAAAAAACAAAAAAAAGGTTCTGATGGCTTCTTGAAAAGATTTGAAAAATGAATCAAAAGAAGAAGAAAAATTTGAACATGAAGCTCATGCTTGATTCATGGCTGATCAAGATCAAGTTGAAAAGGCACTACAAAAAAAAGGTCTATGGTCACAGTGAAAAACCGTGACCATAGCTAGTGAAAAGGGTGACTATAGGTCTATGGTCATGGTTTTTGACCTATGGTCACGATTTTTCCGCCGTGGCCTATTCTCTCGTGGCCATAGACCTATGGTCATGGTTTTTTTATCTATGGTCACGGTTGTAATGTTCAAATTCTGGCACTTTAGGCCACGTTTTTTTACCATGACCATAGGTTAATTTATGGTCACGCGATAAAACCGTGACCATAGCCTATCTATGGTCACGGTTTTGGCCGTGACCATAGCCTCTAAAGTCACCCCTTCCCAAAACCGTGACCATAGATAAGGCTATGGTCACGGTTTTGGCCGTGACCATAGCCTCTATGGTCATCCCTTCCCAAAACCGTGACCATAGCCTTATCTATGGTCACGGTTTTAGCCTCTATGGTCACTCCACCAAAAACCGTGACCATAGCCATATCTATGGTCACGGTTTTAGCCTCTATAGTTACCCTTTCCCAAAACCGTGACCATAGCCTTATCTATGGTTACTCCACCTAAAACCGTGACCATAGCCATATCTATGGTCACGGTTTTGACCGTAACCATAGCCTCTATGGTCACCCTTTCCCAAAACCGTGACCATAGCCTCTATGGTCACCCCACCAAAAACCGTGACCATAGAGGTACCTATGGTCACGGTTAAACCGTGACTATAGCCTCTATGGTACCCCACCTAAAAACCGTGACCATAGACCCTTTCAGGCTACCCCCAAAACCGTGACCATAGACCCTTTTAAGCCACCCCCCAAAACCGTGACTATAGACCCTTTTAGGTCACTCTTTTTTGAAAAACTGTGACCATAGACCCTTTTTGGTCACTGTAAAAAACCGTGACCATAGACCCCTTTAGGTCACCCCTCAAAACCGTGACCATAGATCCTTTTAGGCCACCCTTTTTTAGAAAACCATGACCATAGGTACTCTATGGTCACCCTTTCTAAAAAATCGTGACCATAGCTTTTTTTTTGTCACCCTAAAAAACCGTGACCATAGAGGGTATATGGTCACGGTTTTTTACCGTGACAAAAAAAATCGTGGCCATAGACCCAAAATGTTGTAGTGAGGTAAGTTATCCCATCTTAACTAATGAAGAACTCCACTAAATGATTGATGATTTAATTGGTCATGTTAGAAAAATTTTGGATAAATACCATGAACTTGAGGCTAAAAATAATTCTTTAAAAGCAGAAAATGCATACCTTAAAGAAAAATTGAGTAAAGCCAAAAATACAGTTGATTTAATGGAAGAAAATAAACGGCTTAAATCTGAAAATGAAACAATTAAATTGAATCATTCATTTATTTTTTTTAATGGACAGAATTGAGAAAAATGAAAAGTTGTACAAAGTGATTAGAGGTCTAAATCAAGACATAGCTAAATTTGTTCAAATTTTCAGTAATTTAGACATCTTACTAGCTAGTCAAAGACCATTATTTGAAAAATTTGGATTGAAGTATTTTGATAAACATAAAACTATTTTTGAGAAATCAAGTGTTGAAAATGAAGCCCCAACTTCCAAAAATAAAATATTTCAAACCTCATATCATTTTGAAAAATCAACAAAAAAGAATCATTGTCAAACATGTAAGAAACATGGACATTCATCTCATTAAAGTTTTATTTTTGAAAGAAAAATTGGAAATAAAGTGTACAAGATTGTTAAAGATTTCAATTCTCTTGGACAACCAAGATGGTTTAACATCAAATTATCTAAATTGATTTGGATACCTAAGGTCACTTAAAGTGTTGTGCAGATTTGTCTTGCATCTAACAAGAAGAAAGACATATGGTACTTCGATAGTGAATGCTCAAGGCACATGATCAAAAAGTATAATTTCTTCATCAAATTTAACAAGTATGATGGAGGTTTTGTGACTTTTGGTGATGATGGAAAGGGAAAAACCATAGCCATAGATAAAGTTGGTAAGAATTTTTCTACACTCATTGATAATGTATTCTTGGTTGATGGTTTGAAGCACAACCTTTTAAGCATTAGTCAACTTTGTGATTTTGGATATTAGGTTACTTTCAAAAAATTAAAATGCTTAGTTGTTAATGAAAGATCTTTTGTTTGTTGCGAGAAGATGTAATAATATGTATGGTCTTACTTTGGAGGAACTTAAAGAACAAAATGTAGGATGCTTTACCTCCATGGAATCCAAAAAATAGTTATGCTAAAGAGATTGAGACATGGTAGCATATTTCATATTTTTAAGCTTGTCAAAAAGGACTTAGTTAGAAGTCTTCCTAAAATTCAATTCGACAAAGACATTACTTGTGATGCTTATCAAATGGGTAAACAAACTAAAAGCTCTTTAAACCCAAGGAAGATGTTTCTACTACGAGACCATTGAAATTGTAACATATTGATCTTTTTGGTCCTACTAGAACTCAAAATTTAGGAGGTAAACACTATGGTTTAGTTGTGGTTGATGACTATACTAGATTCGGTTGGATTTTATTCTTAACTCACAAGAATGATGCTTTTTTAGCATTCAATGTTTCATGCAAAAAGATTTAAAATTAAAAAAAATTAAAAATTACTTCTATTAGAAGTGACGATGGAAAAGAGTTTGAAAACTAAGATTTCAAATTATTTTATGATGAATTTGGTATATCACACAATTTCTCTTGTCCTAGAATACCTTAATAAAATGAGGTTATTGAAAGGAGAAATAGAAGCCTTCAAAAAATGGCTCAGGCCATACTTTGTGAAAGTGATGTACCCAAATTTCTATGGGTTGAAGCTGTGAACACAACTTGTTATATTTTGAATCGAACCATCATTCGAAAATTTAAGAAAAAACCCCCTATGAGCTATGGAAATGAACTCCTCCAAATCTTAAGTACTTTCATATCCTTAGATATAAATATTTTGTTTTAAATACAACAGACAATCTTAAAAATTTGATGTAAAGTCATATGAATGTACTTTTGTAGGTTACTCAACCACTAGTAAAGCTTATAGAGTATACCTTAAAGAACATAGGATCATTGAAGAAACCATACATATTACTTTTTGTGAATCTAACTTAATTTCAAGTGTTATAGAAGATAATGATGGAGAAAATCAAGCTGAATAAAACCTAAGTGGAACCCAAGTTCAAGACAAATCAGAATTCTTGCAAGAAGTCTTTGACTCTAATTCTGCAAATCAAATTGTAGGAGACAAATCTATTTTGTTTCCTACCACAGCAGAAGATTCTATAAATCTCAACAGTTTTAAACCAAATTAGACCGGATTTGCTCTCGCATCACCCAAACATAGAGAATGGAAGTTCTTGAAGAACTATCTATAAGAATTTATAATCGAAAATCTATCATAATGAGTCATCATAATAAAATCTTCTAGTAGAAAGATGAAACAAAATGACATTACCTTGATATCTTAAATTGAACCTCAAAATATAAAGAAAATCCTTGAAGATCCATCATGGGTGAAAGCTAAGGAAGAGGAGCTCATCTAATTTGAGAAAAATAAAGTTTGGCAATTGGTGCCAAACTCCAATGGAAAAAAGATGATGGAAACTAAATAGATCTTTTGGAACAAGTTGGGTGAAGATGGTAGCATTGCAAGAAATAAAGCAAGACTCGTGGTTCAAGGGTATGATCAAGAAGAAGGAATTGACTAGATGAGTCTTTTATTCCGATTGTAAGAATAGAAGCAATAAGATTGTTACTTGCTTATATCGCATACAAAGGGTTTAAACTTTTTCAAATAGATGTCAAATGTATTTTTTTAAATTGTATTATTAATAAAGATGTATATATGGCACAACCTCCAGATTTTGAAAACAAAGATTTTTCAAACCATGTTTATAAACTTTCTAAAGCTTTTTATGGTTTGAGACATGCTCTTAGAGTTTGGTATGAAAGACTTAGCTCTTTCTTATTGAAAAATAATTTTCAAATTGGTACCATGGATACAACTTTTTTTATTAAAGAATCTAATGACCACTTTATTCTAGTTCAAATTTATGTAGATGATATTGTGTTTGCCTCGACAAATGAAGTCTTGTATGCTGATTTTGAAAACTTAATGACTAGTGAGTTTGATATGAGTATGATGGAAGAACTCACATTCTTTCTTGGACTCCAAATCAAATAAATTTCTAGTGGCATTTTTGTGCACCAAGGTAAATATGCCAAAGAGTTGGTTAAGAAATTTGGTTTAAAAAATTCAAAACCAATGAGCACACCAATGCATCCAAATTCCAAACTTGAAAAAGATGAAAACGACAAAAGATGTGAATAAGACAAGGTATAGAGAAATGATCAAATCTCTCATGTATCTCACATCCTCTAGACCGAATATAGTTCAAAGTGTTGAAATTAGCTTTAGATTCCAATCACACTCAAAAGAATCCCATCTTTCAGCCATCAAGAGAATCATTAGATATACACACAGCACTTCTAATTTTGGTTTTTGGTATCCTAAATCTGATAAGTTTGGTATGATAGGTTATTACGATATAGATTTTGCTGGTGATCGAATTGATCGAAGAAGCACTTCAGGGATTTGTTGCTTTCTTGAAAAGTCACTAAATGTGTGGTCCAACAAGAAACAAGCTATTGTTGCCTTGTCCACGGTCGAGGCTGAATACATAGCTGTTTTTTCTTGTTGTTCACAATTATTGTGGCTTAAAATTCAACTTGCAGATTACAAATTACAAGTCAATAGTATCCCTTTAATGTGTGATAATATGAGTGCAATAAACATTTCTAAAAGTCTTATTCTACACTCTAAATCCAAGCACATTGAAGTGGAATTTCACTCCATTAGAGAACATGTGCAAAAGGGAACTATTGATATTCAATTTGTAAAATCTGAAGATCAACTTGCTACAAAATTACTGTCTAAAGATAGATTTTGCAAGTTGAGAACTGCCTTGGGTATTGTTTGTGCTTAATTCCTAAATTAATTTGATGATAATATTCTCTGACTGTTTTTATCTCTCAAGTCGACAGGAGACAAAATCGGACAGATGATGAATCCCTCTAGGTTTTCTTAATATATGGCTGAGTGTTGGTACTTTTAAATTAATATAGGTCAAAGCTAAATCTTGTTGGTGGTCCATTGTATTTTCTTAACACCACCATTGGACACAAAAGGAGAAGTTCTATTCAATGAAATTGGCCTTATTATTTTTAGTCACAAATTCAAAATACTTGTTTTTAGGGTTTTTCACCAAGTCAAATCAAGTTCAGTTTTTTAAAATTATTTGACTTGTCTTTTCAACTGCTTGCTTGCATATCTTTTCAAAATTATTTACTTTAAAATACATTTTTATTTTCTTTAAATAATATTGTGTTTTCTCAAAAGCTCAAGCATTTATAGCAGTTATTATTTGTAAACTGCACTTTCTCTCTTCCAACTTCCATCAATTCTCAAAACTGCATTCATTGAGCACTCATAAAGATAAGAAAGAAAGTGACTACTAGAAGAGGCATTGGTGTCTATCGTGCTCCAAAAAATTCTCTACCAAAATGTCAAGCATACACCCACATCCACATACACTTGCATTGTTTATTTATCAGAAGTCACAGTTATTCAAAAGCAAAGAATTACTCTGTTTCTAATTGTATCGTAAAGAGACAAAATAAAATTATCTCCTAAAATTTTATGTTAACAGATTAAATAGCAACTAAATTTCTATTCCAGTCAAAAACAAAAATAAAAAAAAAAGAAAATTCAAAAAAAATGTTATAGATTTAACCCCTTCTCTAGATTATTCACAAACCTTCGATTCAGTGTCCAATTGTATTACTTCATTGCATATATTTTTTTTAAACTCATGCAGTTAAATAGCATCTTATTATGCTTTTGGTTGCTGATAAACTTAATCCAAACAAAGTAATAGGACATTTCTTATTTATCCAACACAACTTAAAATTGTAATAGAAAAATAACTTAGGCTCAGTCAATAGCTTAGAAATAAAATAAACTTAGGCTCATTCAATAGCTTAGAAATAAAACTTTATTTTAGCCTATAAATGTGAAGCTTTTTTTGGTTGAAATATCCATATCTTAATTATTTTTTATTTAATTTTAAAAATTTTCAATGAGCTAAATAAGGGATTAAATTTAGAATTTCTTTTAAGCAAATCATTAAAAACAAATTTGAAATAGAAGTAATACATTGTTGGTTAAAACAAATATACAAAAGACAAGTTATTTTTGTCTTATAACCACAATAATAAAGATAGGGCAGAGAAGACCAACTTGCACCATCATATATCTTGATTTAACCACTTAGTATAATGTGACTTATATTTAATATTCACCACAACAATAATAAAATATTTATTATAATTTTAGAAAAATTACATTCAATTTTTTAAAATTCTTCCTTTTTTACATATTAGTCTTTTTTCTTGAAATAAAAAAAGATAAATTAAAAAAATATTATATTCAATGTAAATAACGAAGGAAAAAAAAAAAACAAATATGCTCTAGAAAAAACTAAATTTTTGCTTATTCCTTAATCTCAAAACTTGGTAAAATACTCTTTTTGTATAGGTATATTGCTTCTAAAAATTAAAGCTTTTCTTGATAACAAATTTTGAACACAGCAGATGGGATTGTGATTATATTTTTCTCCCAAATCAGAGTGTTACAGCAAGATAGTAGAGGTGTGAAAATGCAGAAGAATAAAATTACAGAAGAACGTGATGGGTGTGTGTTGTTCTTTTTTTGGATAGCCACACTTATTCTTGTTGTACTAGTTAAATTAACATCTTTAATCTTTTCTTTGGCTCTAAATTTTTATCTTTGCTCTCCATCAAATGGATGAAAAGAAACTTTTCTTCCCTCTTGCAAATGCTTTACCGGAACTGATATAGGAGAAATTTGTAGCAATAATAAACTATATTGTTTGTCGAAATTGGTTCAAATAGCTGTAGCTTTTTCTTTAATTTTTGTCCAATATGAATAGCTGAAGTGGTAGCCTTTTTATCACCAAAAAATTCTAATATGAACAGGCATAAATAAAATACACACAAAATAAACGTTGGTCTTTCAAATTCAAGTGCGAGAACTTTTTTTTCCTTCGGTGAACAAGTGCGAGAACGAATCTTCATTATGTTTCAACCTTTGTTCAAGTTGGGCTTCAATAATAAACATGACCAACACGCATCCAATGCACACTGATCTTCTCTTTGCTTGGGCTATCATCATATTGGGCTGTTTCCCAAGATAAGAATTTTGGCTAAGCCCAATGATATATTATTTTACCTGTGTCCAAAACCGATTTTTACCAAGATGAATTGGTCAAATGCCAAGACCAAAAGAAAAAATTGGTCAAATGCGTGAAAAAACTTGAGAAATTAGGGTTTTTCTTGTTAGAGTCAGTGAGTTAATAAAGGAAAAATTATATAAAAGTTTCTAAAGAAGTTTGAGTTTTACTCTACCACGCTAAGCACCTATAAAAAAGGGGCTAAAGTTAGTCCTCATTTTACTTCATGGTTACTCCGACAATCATCCGAAAATTCCGGCCATCAACATAATCTCTTGATAACTGAAAGTACCACATTCAATAGAAATGTCACTATATATCGTTGTCATCTATCACCATGCATAGACCCTCAAAAATCCAAAATATAGACATAGTCCCTTTCCAAAAGTGTGTTTTGTGAGGTGTGAGGTGGGAGCAGTGCTGTATAGTGGACACACATGCAGTCATGCATGTTGATCACATTCTCAAATCTCAATGACAAAGACTAATATTTGGTAACCAAAATCTTTGAATAGTTAATAATGTCGCACATTTTTAAGGGGGGTTAAAATTAGAGTCAGGCTGATGTGTTTTACTAAGATTATTATTAGTAAAAATTTTAATTTTAGTTTTAATAAATATATAATAAATTTATTGAAAATTTAAATTTTACATGTTTTTGATAAATGATAATAGAGAAAACTATCAAAATGATATTCGAAAGTTCGCATTATTGACAAAACAAACTCCAAAAGATGCTAATGACAAATAAGCATCTGAAAAATTTAAAAGCACAACAAAAAGAATTAGATATTAAATATATTTTCTAAAAAATAATTTAGAGATTAAATTTTGATGCAAATTTTTGTAATCATTATTAGAAAAATAAGATCTTTTTATCTTTAAAATTTGGCAATTTTTTGTCAGCGAATTTTTTTAAAATTTTTTAGTGTGAATGACTATATTTTTTGAATAATAAAAAGAAAAATTTAAATATCAAATTTTGCTCTGAATTTTTGTACATTTTTTAAATATTTATTCAATTATTGCTACAAAAATTTAGATCTAATAGATAAGTTATTTGTTAAATATGAAATTTTTTTTGTTACTTAAAAAATTATAATATTTATTGATTTTTTTATCGTATTTTTAAATTATTCAAGGATTATTTTATTGATAATATTTTTTAAGAATTTTTTATCAGTGACAGAATCTTTTGAATACCAAATTGATAGGTAACCCATGATAATATTACATTACCAAATTGATCTAATAGTTTAAAAATTGATAATTAAAAAGCATAGCTGAAGTAGAAGAAGGAAAAGAGGCATGAGAGGGGAAAAAATCTTAATTAAACTTAATTATAAAAATAATTTATTCACTTAGTATTAAAATCAATTAATAACCCTGATATGTATTCTAACCAAGCTCAAAATTTTGTTATGGGTGTGACGTGCGTGAAATTTCCCAAAATGAAGCAAAAGTAAAAAAATTCATGAGCATAGGTGTAATAGGCCATTCGCTAGAAAGGGAATTGCTAAAAAAAAGATAAAAAACAAACAAAAGTTTTTGTTTGGTGAGAAGAGGAGCTACATGTTATCATCACAGCTGTAATCCTTTCTTATCTATTTTTGTGGTAGTTGTCTGGCTGAAATGGGGAGAGAGTTGATAACATTATAACAAAGCCAACAATATTATAACCATATGCCTTCAATCTTAAATAAATGTAATAATTATTAAATTAAATACATTTAAAGAATAAATTACCATTTGTACTCATGAAAGATACAGACGCTGACAAATGTACTTATATAAGAATAAAACGACAATTATAACCACGAAAGATGGTTTCTGTGTGCAAGAGTACCCTAACGGACCAATTACGTAACCAACGTCTGGGCACTCTTGACACACGGAGGCTATCTTCCGTGGTTACAATTGTCGTTTTATTCTTATATTGATACATTTGTCAGCGTCTGTATCTTTTATGGGTACAAATGGTAATTTATTCTAATTTTAAAAGTTATTGTCAAAATCTGTCCGTCTTTCTTATCCCATTTATATTGTGAATAAGATAATTTTATACGTATTTCGTTTACCATGTAAACGAGATAAGATACGTGTATATCTCGTTTACACTGTAAATGAGATACGTAGAAGTTTATTTCGTTTATAATGTAAACGAGATAAGGCTGTGCGACGGCTATAAATATAACTCGTTGACAGCATTTGACTGGGCTCCAATTTAAACTTTTCAACCACTTTTTCCTCTCTTTTATCCCCTTTTGACCATATAATCGATAAATACGACGATGGCGCAGCTGATAATGATGGAGACATCAACTGGCTGAACTAGATTTTGCATTACGTCGGGGTAGTCGATTTTGCGGTTAGTTCTTGTGTTGAATTTTATGCAATGCATATAGATATATGTGTGATGTAGTCATGGTTAGGGTAGTCGACAAGAACTAGAATATAGTTTGTATAGTTAAGAATAGATTACTGATAGAAATTTGGAACTTTATTTTATTTCACTTGTGTTAGGTTGTTACTACATATTTATTATACTGTAAACGAAATACATTTGCACGTATCTTGTTTACAGTATAAATGAGATATACACGTATTATATCTCTACGTGTC
>NC_029792.2:19100113-19100474 GCF_000816755.2 Arachis ipaensis
CTATAATTATTTTTCTAATATAGAAAAAATTGAAATATATATTTTTTGAAATATTAAAAAATTCAATTTTTTATTTAAAAATTAAAAAATAAATTAAAACTCTTAATTTCCTATGCCTTAGAGGTGTATTAGGCCTAAAATGACTCGGGCCTTTTGCTGATCCTAAATACAAATAAAAGTAAGCCATCCTATTTATGTGTATAAATATTTATTTTTAATCATGGACTAATATTCAAATCAGTCTCTAACCAATTTAGTCAAATATTTTAATGCTCAATAATCTTTAGTTACTAAATCAATTATAGATATTTTATTTTGTTTGACAAATTACTATCCAAATTAAATTTTAATAAAAAGATAA
>NC_029792.2:19100572-19104844 GCF_000816755.2 Arachis ipaensis
AAAAATTCTTAGAAATTAATTTAACATATTACTCTTTAATATGTTTTCTTCTAAATCTTTTTTTCAAAGATAAAAGTACTTCATTAATTAATAAAAAAAGTACAGTTGTCCAACAATAGACCAACCAAGTAAAAAATGGCATCTCGCCAAATACATCACTACAACAAAAAGAAATAATAAACTTAAGAAGAAGAAAAATTCTTGAATCATAGAGAAAAAAGACTTGATGGAGCATGTAGCATCTGGAGCTCGACCAGCAGCTTGGTGGAGGCAAAAATCACTTCTGATGGAGGTCTTCTTATTTTCACAAAAATTCAGGAGTTACGTTCTTTCTAGTTATACCAGAGAAGGATCGCCAAGAGAGCAGAATCTTCTTCACCATTTAGGTTAAATTTGAGCTTTCCAACCATCGCTTGCACTATTGTTGAAAGCAAGTTGGGGGAATAGCTGGGAGAAACATACTCAGGGGAGAACGCACTCAGATCTCCTTGAAAAATTTACAGTATATTAAGTAGTGAATTACTGTCTCTGGATTTTTTTTGGCAGGAAGGGCAAGTGTCGCTGGTTAACAGGAATCTCTGGTGGAGCAATTGAAGAACTGAAAGTCATTCGTAGAGAGCTTTTCACAAAAAAATCTTGATCTCATGGGGAATTGAGAGTTTCCAAAGACAATTTCACATTTTCTTTTGTTGCAATAACAGAATAAGAAACAGTAGTGACAAATTCTCGAATCCAACCAACAAAAGCATCATCGAATCCCAACTTTTTTAGGATAAACCACAAAAAATGCCATTCTACTCTATCAGAAGCCTTACTCGTATCTAACTTCACAGCCATTTCAGTTTCACAACCTTGCCTTTTAGTCTTGAGGTAGTGCATATATTCGTGAGCTATAAGAATATTATCTAAGATCAGCCTTCCCTTAATAAATGTACTCTGATTAAGACTCACTAGTTTATTCATTATACCTTGAAGTCTATGGACAAGAACTTTAGATATAATTTTTAAATGACAAAAGATAAACTAATGGGTTTCACCTAAGTCATATTAGAGACATCTGGGATCTTCGGAATCAAACATATATGTGTGTGATTGAAACTTTTCAGTATTCTTGCACCTGTATAGAAACTACGTACTGCTCGAAATACATCCCCACCAACCAAATTCCAAAAATGCTGAAAGAATTTTGCAGTCATGCCGTCATCTTCTGGAGCACTCTAAGGATGTATACTAATAGTAGCCCTGTTCACTTCCTCAAAAGAGATCAACCTTCGTAACCAATGGTTCATGGAAGCTGTAACCTTGGGTTCGAAGTGCGTAAAAAACAAATCTGGATCAGCTTGGGAAGTTGAGGTGAAAATTCCTCGGAAGTAGTTTTCAGCCACTACTGCAATATCCGTATTCGAAGTAGTTACCTCGCCTTCAGGACTCACAAGCCTCCAAATTTTATTACCCCTCATTCTGATTTTAAGCTTTTGATGAAAGAATTTTGTGTTTTGATCCCCCTCTTTGAGCCCCTTGACTCTGGATTTGGCTTTCCAATACATTTCTTCATCATGATAAGCTACCTCAAGTTTTCTCTCCAATTTGGTCAGTTCGGTGTCACCAAAAATCCCAGCTGATCTCAGTTCCTTTATACGATTAGTGAGTTGCTCTATTGCCTTTCTTGAGTTCTGGTTGCCTGATTATTACCATTGTACTAATTTATGTCTGCACCCTTTAATCTTCTACACTAGAACAAATATAACTGATCCTTCTATTCTCTCCCTCCAAACATCACAAACAATCCTCCTAACGTCTAGCATAGAGCACCATCTTTTTTGGAATTTAAATCTTCTTTTAGATCTTTCAACATTCGGTTTGGAATTCATAAGAAGAGGCACATGATCCGAATCCGTTTCTGATAATCTAAGCGTCACTGAAGAAGGATAAAGATTCATCTAATCAGCATTATCAAGAACCTGTCTAATCTTTCTTGGCTAAGATCGGCCCCTCTACATTTATTAGATCATGTAAATGGCCTCCCCAACATGCCTAAATTCAAGAGAGAGGTATCATTAATGAAATCCTGAAAATTAGTGATAGAAGATTCAAATTTATCATTATCACCCTGTTTTTCAGCTTGGGAAAAGATGGCATTGAAGTCACCTGCAACCACAACTTTAGAATTAAATTGCTGAATTATAGTTTGTAAATGCATGAATTGAGAGTAACAAATCTACTCATTTGTGCTCAAATAAACTCCTATTAGCTCCCAACTCTCTGCCAGAATTGGATCCTCTATTCTAGCTGCAGTGTAAAACTGGTCAGATTGTAAAATTTTGATCTTGATGTCTTCTTTCCATGCTAATACCAACCACCAGCCATACCATTCAGGTCCACCAAGAACCAGTTTTTAAAACCCACAAACCGCATTTTAGTTTCCATCTGGCGAGCTTGGTTTTTTATCTCGCAAAAAAAATCAAGCTTAGGAGAGTGGGATCACATCATCCCTTTAAGATTACGGGCTATCAGGAGTCTCTCCAAACTCCGACAGTTCCATATCGGTAGCTTCATGTCTCCTAGGGTGTCATTTGACGGATGGCACCCTTCACCTCAAAGTTAGCAACACATTTCTCATCTAGACATAATTTATTTTGAATACCTTCATTCTCTTTGTTTGTCATCTTTCTTCAACACATTTATCTCCTACATACTTCTTGACTGAAGAACTTTCCTGTCGCGCTAAATGTTTCATGTTTGGAGCTCTAGTCTGTTTTATAGTGATAGGAGTAATGGTATTTTTCGAGGCGATCTCTTTTAATGGTAGTCTAAACTTGTCCAAGAGAGTTGGAAAAGAAGCTTCTGAAGTAGCTGAGTCAGTTTTGGTAGCATCACTCTTATTACCTTCTATGTTGGAATATGTTTTGCTCCTTGTGTTTGCTCTGGAATTTCTCTCATCTCCCATACTTAGTTTTGAAAAGCCATCTAAAAGCCAAGAAGGTGTAGGTTTCTTTTTTGGTTGAGGAACATTCTCATGTGCTGACCTAAATTTGGAGGAATTCACATTTTATTTTCCTTCAATCTTCTTTCCTACTTGATCTGCCTTTACTCAATCTCTAATTTTGTTCTGCAGTATCTGATTATCTGCCGAATCAACAATTCAAATTGGGCATGTCTTAGCTTCATGTCCTAACCTGGCGCAATAGATGCAACAAGTGCCTAATCATTTATACTTCAATTAGTTTCTTATAAAGGCCAGCAACTTTAACACTATCTTGGATCTCCTTCTCTCCGTCAATGAAAATTTTTTCTTTGAAAATCCTTGTTTTCTTGCCCCGAACCTCAAAACATCCCATGTCGTAGACTCCCCAATTGTTCACCAATTTTTCTCCCTACTTCCAAAGTTTTGAACCTCTCTGGCAAACCCCAAAATTGTGTCCAAACTGAAAACTTTGTGATAATCACTCCCTTCAATTCCTATGAATATCTCCACATTTTAACGTGTAAAACATAGTTCTTAAATATTCATGGAGAGCCTTTTTCAATTCTCATCAATTCGACTTTCAAATAAAAAAAGAACTGAAATTGATTATGGCTAATTCCAATCACGTGAAACCCAATTGGTTTTCTTCATATAGCCCTTAAAGCATTCTCCATGGTGCCTACTGAAAAGGATCTGTCTGCAAATACTCTCCCTCTTAAGCTATTGGCACAAGATTGTACTTTCTCAAATATATCCTCTTCTCCAAGATAGATAACTCCCTCATCATGCTCCTCTGGTTGTTGTTCAAACACATGGTGATTCTCATGTCTTTCATCCATGCTAAATTACCAACGTCTACTAGTCACAATGTATAGATTAGAGATACTCAGATCTAAAAATAAAAGTAGAAGAAACCCTAGTAGGCACTAAAATCCTAACGGAGCACAAATAACCTTAATGTGCTATGCTTTTTCTCCTAAACCATGAATAGACATACATTGTTAAAATACATTTTGCATTGTGTTTTTGAAAAAAAAAACATATGCACTTATTAGTATCCTGGACACATGTTAGTGTTTAGACATTTTGTCCCCAATAAAATGTGGGTATTCTATCATAAAATAATTTTTTAAAAAAATGTAAGCTAATAGAAAAAGATACGTGAATAATTATATATATTTCTAACACGTATCTTCATATAAGAACCTCTTTTTGGATTTATATAAATATTTAAAAGATTTTTTTATTTATTGTATGTTAAAAAATTTTTTTAGATTAAATTAAACTCTAGACTTTTCGGTTATAAA
>NC_029792.2:19104929-19109701 GCF_000816755.2 Arachis ipaensis
ATAAAAATTTGATAATATGTCATGAAATTACATATCTAAAAAATTTAAGCTAATAAAAAAAACTCATGAATAATTATATTTTTAACACTATTAAAAAAATCATATTATTTGATTATTTCTACAATAACTTGAATTACACCAATTTTTAATTCCATTATAAAATGAAAAATTGTTTTGAATGATTAGGATATAGTTTTAGTTATACATATAATATGACATGCCCAAACCAAAGGGGGACAAGTCCTGATAAGAAGTCTAGTACATATAGAAATCAAAGTAGTATCTAGGGGTGTTCATGGGTCGGGTGAAATCGGGTTTGATGTGACTCATATCCGATCCAAAATATATATCGGGCTTATTTGTTAGACTCAAACCCAATCCTAGATCCAATGAAATCTATACACTTTCGGGCCACGATTATAACGGATAAAAACTGGGTAAAAATCGGGCCGTTAACATTACATTATCTTGATACCTTCTTGTAAGCTAGCATGTGAAAATATCCAAATTTTCAAGACTCCAACCATTATTTGACATGGTAAAATCCACTTAGAAAAATATAACAAGAACCAACCCTTCTCTTAAATTAAAGCATAACCATAATCAATACTAAGGGCAATTTACTGAATTAAATAAAATGGCCTTCAAATTTATCAGAATACACATTTTGCAAAATGGATACTGAAATACATTTTTTCTATAAACTATGTGGCGACAGGGGTTCCGCGGTTTACGAATGCACGTAATCTGCTACAGATGTGTTGCGGATTACGTTCGAAGCAAATCATCATATAATCCGCGGTAGGGGTGTCGCGGTTTATGTGTGATTTGCAAACGTGCATAAACCGCTACAGGGGTCTAGCGGTTTATGCTTTAGTGTGGACTTAGTTTATTTTTCATGGAGGATGAGTTTTTGGATGAAACTTTGGTTTGCATTTTTTATGTATGGCGCAACATAGGTTGGTGCTTTGATTTAATTGAAATTAGTCTCTTGAACTTATAGAATTACCAACAAAATTAGAACACCTTTACTCAAGAGAATCACAACTACATAGAGAATCGCTAACAATAACCACGTCACCGTAAAACAAACAGTAAGTACAACTTTACTTAACAGTAAGTACAACTAAAACAGGACATGAACACAAATAAGAAAAGAAAAATGAAAGCTAATCATGACGACCTAATGACACCTATGCCTCGACACTGGGGGCGGATCCTCATTGAGGGCAAGTCCTGCAAGTGTGTCCTGTCTGTCTGCATAGCCCACATCGCTTCGGCTGACTAGTATCGGCCTCATCCATGGTGTTACGGATTCTTGTTGACCT
Source organism: Arachis ipaensis (assembly GCF_000816755.2). Taxonomy (NCBI): domain Eukaryota; kingdom Viridiplantae; phylum Streptophyta; class Magnoliopsida; order Fabales; family Fabaceae; genus Arachis; species Arachis ipaensis. Next base: position 19,106,258 of record NC_029792.2, read on the forward strand.
TGGTCACCCTTCTTTGGCACGTCTCATGTTAGGATCAGGAATGATAGTAGAACCGGTGTACGGTGGCCACAGACCCTCTGGAATAGGGGGCAAAAATCCCATTCGGTAAACACTGAACACCTTACTGATGGTATAAACTTCATGGACGTACGTAGCCCAGTCTAACTGGGACTGAGCACAACATGCAATCGCATGGCAGCACGAGTAATGGAGAGCTTGAAAGTACCCACAGTCACAAGTGCGATCTCTGAGGGAAACCCGATACGTCCCAAGGGCGAAAAGTTACCGGTAGGAGTCGTCTCAGCCACGGTATACTCAGGCTTATGTCTGTCAAATAGAGTAACCATGAAGCACCTCAAATCTTTCAAGTTGCGCTTTATCGCCTTGACCAGTGCCTAGCAAAACCGTTGGCCTGATCCTAACTGCGCCTCTGCTGTCTACCCTCGGATAACAAAAAGCTCTGCTAACCTCCCATATGTGGATTTCACAAGTGCAGTAACCGGTAGATTCTGTGTCCCTTTCAATACAGAGTTAACACACTCGGATATGTTCGTCGTCATATGGCCGAATCGTCTGCCTCCATCCTCGTGTTGGGTCCACTTATCGTACTCCAGTCGGTTGGCCCAATCACACATGGCCAGATTCTTAGTCCTAATAATATCAAATCAGTAGTCAAACTCGGCCTCAGTCTTGGCATACGCCGCATTTGCGAGCATCTGCCTTGCATCTTGACCCTTGAAACTGAGAGCAAAATTAGCTGCAACGTGTCGAATGCAATACGCTCGGTATGCATGAGGCGGTTGCCAACCACTATCTGGTGCCTCCAGTGCAGCCTTAGTGTCATTGTGTCTGTTAGAGATCACCAAAATCCCTTCTTGTGGGGTCACATGTTGACGCAAGTGGGATAAGATAAAAGCCCACGACTCACCATTCTCCCCCTCAACAAGTGCAAATGCAACTGGCAATATATTCGAGTTTCTGTCTTGCGCAATAGCCAGAAGCAAAGTCCCGCCATACTTCCCATATAGATGCGTACCGTCAATGCTGATTAGTGGCTTGCAATATTTAAAAGCCTTAACGCATGGAGGGGATGTCCAGAAAAGTCGCTGAAAGTACTCTGTAGACTCATCAACCCGATCACCTACACGCACTAGAGATGTCTTCAACAAAGCTACGGTTCCATCCATCGTTGCTTGCATCCCAAGGATCCACTGGGGCAACTTCGCATACGACTCTTCCCAATCACCGTAAATCTGTGCGACTGCCTTCTGCTTTGCCTTCCACACCTTCCTATAACTAGGCCTGAATCCGTAGGTTGACTTAGTAGCTTCTTGCAACACCTTTATCGTAACCGCTGTATCCACCCTAACCAACGGATAGATCCTCGCACAAATTACGTGGTAATCGAGCTGTCGGTGGTCGCTTGAAATCGAAGTGGCCAAGCAAGTGTGGGCTCTGTTGTACCTTCTAACCTCCTAGTTACCCTTGCGGTGCCAAAGTGCCACGCGAATCATCCACGTGCAGCCGTTTCCAAACTCCCTGGATCTCCCAACATACTTCAGATGATCTGATTCCATAACCCGATTCTGAACTCCACGACGAATGCTATAATCCTTAACACTCATCACAGCTTCCTCCTTAGTCTGGAAAGATTGCCCAATCTGAAATTCCTCAGAAGTATTGTCCTCGTGTAATCCTTGGCCTCCGAAGGTGTGTGCCTCATCCGGTTGTTGACTCACTGCTTCCAGGTTCAATATCGAGAAATGCGGTGGTTGTTGGTGGGACCCAGAACTGGATGGCCCCTGAGGTGCAGGTGGAGCCACTGGAGTCTCCTCCTCACTATCCCCCGATATGTGATCAGACTCATCGTCCGAATCATCTTTCCGCATCGCGTCCTCAACGTGATCTGGCTCACCACCACCAACAAGACCAGTAATCAAACCAGGTGACCTAGTTGCCGGTGCTAGAACAAGTGAAGGTGTAGCTAAGAGACAACCAGGTGCAACGACAGGCATCGAAGTAGAAGCACCCCCACCATCGTCGACTGAGGATTTGGCGCTGAAGCCCCGAAACTGTCGACACGGTCTTCCAACTTGGTAAACAACTCGTGTATTCTCACCTCCGGAAAATTTTACCGACAATGAAACAAGACCTCCATGTCTTCATTCGACCTTATCACAAATATTTCATACTAGACACCACTTGACACAACCGCCATCTGAATATTGTAGAACACCTTCTTCACCAACTTGGCACCACACAACCCCGCCTTCTGCAATATATTCCTCTTCAGATCCGACAAAGTATCAGTCGAACGGATAAAAACGCTCAACGGTTCTTTATCAGTGAACTTAATACCATGCCTATTACTTTTTTTATTTTACCAAAGTAGTGGACTAGAACCAACAAGCTCTCCTCACTATCCATTTTTGAAAGTGTGAAAATGACTCTTCTCAAATGCCCAACTCCCTATCTTGAGTGGTATATATAGGCAAATTTGACAAAGCATAAACCGCTAGATCCCTGTAGCGGTTTATGCACGTCTGCAAATCACACATAAACCGCGACACCCCTACCGCGGATTATGTGATGATTTTCTTCGAACGTAATCCGCGACATCCTGTAGCAGATTACGTGCATTCATAAACTGCGAGACCCCTATAGCGGTTTACATAGTTTATGGAAAAAATGCATTTCGGTATCCATTTTGCAAAATGTGTATTCTAGTAAATTTGAAGGTCAGTTTATTTAATTCGGTAAATTGCTCCAATACTAATATTGTCTAATAACACCAAATATTTAAATCAATACAAATAACACAATATTATGCCATTAGTCTAAAGTCTTATGCATTTTAAACATAAAACATTAACTTATAATCTTATAATACTAATAACACAAAATATTAAGGTTTACAATATTTAAATTTCACATAAGAATAGCCATCATGCATTACTAATAATACAAAATATTAATTGTGTATGATGACTGGGCTACCAGGCCGAATTCGGGAGACCTGAGCTATGACCTGGACCCAACTCAAAATAATGACCGGGTCTATTTTTAAGACTCTTATCCGGCCCTAGACTCGATAAAATCACACCAAATTAACCCTTAAAATATTCGAAACCAGACCAAATCTTTAGGCTGGACCGAACCATGTACACCCCTAGTAACATCAAAGCTTAGCCACAGAACCTCATCACAACCCAATATAGAAGCCATGTAAAGGTTGCTGCTAACCAGAAAAATACACGCAACTGGCTAAAAAATATCTCAACAGCACAAATAAGGTTTTAGTCTTAAACTTATATTCGATAAATTAAAATAACATTTTGTTTCATATAAACATTATAAGTGCATTCAAATGCATTATTCAAGTCATAAAATTTGAAACGTAATAATGTACTATAAAATATATTCATAATTTTTTAAATTGAATAA
>NC_029792.2:19109793-19125531 GCF_000816755.2 Arachis ipaensis
TTTAAGAATTAACCTATCCAAAATATAAATTCTCAGAAATTTATTTGTTAATTTACTCTAATTTAAATGTATGATATTCTATTAATTAAGGAATGCGCCAACTCTTCTGCTCCCAACTCCTACGGATTTTTATACTGACCATCATATAATGTCATGGGGACGGATGCGATGAACTACAACCAACCACCATTATTTCACACATTTGTAAAACGTGTTGAATTATTATTGATAAAGTCAAAATGTGAATATATAATTAAGCAATTAATAAACTAGGTAAATAAAATTTCACGTATAGTAATAATAGTATTGATCAATTCACACGATGGATCAGTTCATATATATACGTCTCTGTCGGCGGAATAATCAAGCCGCCATTGATTATTCTTTGATGAGTAGCTTCTGATCTTAGCTGTCCATGCATGAATGATTTGACTAGCTATACTTTTCCCATGGATTCCGGGTGATTCAGTTATGTTGTAGAATAGTGACCACTCTTCCCTCATCATATCATTCTTGCAAACTTTATCTGATGATATATATCTTCCAATTTTCTTTCATAAAATTAGGGTGAGATTCAAATTTGCGATTTCTAAGTGAGTATAAAGAGAATAGGAGATTGTGCTATTTGAAATATAATCCGTTGGCAATGAGTCCTGCTAGAAAGTCAATAGAATATTTGTACAATGTGTACAATGAGTTATATGAGTTACAAAATAAACATCACTCATAATATATAGAATAACGATCTAGGTACTAGATTTTCATTAGCATAAACTTTTGGGATGAGTGGTATCATGACATGGTATTGTTATCTCTAGTATCCTTGTACACATTGTATAAATATTCCATTGACTCCCTAGCAGGAATATATCCTTCCAAAAGTTAAAACTGATTTTGAGATTCATCAAGAATCAAATTTTTGACCTTTCGGATCTAGAGCTCTAAAATCATGTCATGATACCACTAATCCCAAAAATTTCAGTTGATGAAAAAAGATAACACTAAAAGTTATATCTCTAATACTTCCCTAAACTTTCATTGTACACATTATACAGATATTCCATTAACTCCATATACTTTCTCATATTTTAATTTGATGCAGGACCACTGACATCGATAGAGATAGATTTTCATCAATAAATTCATCATTACCATTTCGAAATATGGATATGTATTCAAACCTGTCACATACATTCATAATTTGAGCTAGCGCACTCATCTTCAATATTGAAATCCAAACAACTTAATTATGATCAAACAAGAATAAATTTATTAGACGCCGATATTCATGAATTGTCATGAAGAAGTTCCAATTGATTACATGAGAATGATAATTCAGGTAAGTAGGGATACATGATTATATATATAATTTTAGGATAAAATATATTTTTATTTTTAATTTTTTAAAATATTTTTAAAATATTTTTAATTTGACTTAACTTCTGACACGTGATGGTATTTAGGTATATCTAAGCGTGTCCGGAAAAGAATTTTTTATTTTTTATTAAGATACGGTTGGACACAACAGACACGCGTGTCGGACGAGTGTCGACGGCGAATGTCGTGTTCAAAATGTCTCCGACACGCAGACACGGCAACTCAGCAAAGTGTCCATACTTCATAGCATACAAATGAAAAAGACGATGATAATAATAACGAAAGAGGATGAAACAAAAAAGAAAAAAGAAGAGCAAAATCAAATAAGAGAAGAAAAAAAGGTTAAAGACGATGATTATGTTGTTGAAAAAGAAAAAGAAAAAGAAGACTATGACTACATTCAAAAAAAAATAACACACGTACATCTAATTTAGTTGGAATTTGGTCGATAAAATTACTTGTCTGTGTAGCTTTATTTATTGTCAATATAAATGCCACATTATATTATTATATTATATTATATTATATTATATTGTTCACATAACATTATATTGATAACATTATTTTCAATAGAATTTAACATGATTATTTTGCGATAAATAATTAAAGAGTGAAATATTTTTTGCAAATATAAATTGTAAAATCCGGTTAATTCACGGCTAATTAATTCATAAATTAGAATTTATTTTAGAAAGTCAAAAACGTGATTTTTATGACTTAATATGATAGAGGAGATTAAAACGAGAATTCCGATACCAATTTTAAAGAAATTGGCCCAGGATTTGACCGAACGAGCCAAATCGAGCCAATCGGACACATATTGGACCCTTGGCCCAACCAAACAAAACCTAAAACCCTAAAAACAGCATTCTCTCTGCTCACTAAACCCTCAAACACGCTGGAAATGGAAGGAGAAAGGGGAAGAACACTCTTCCAAGGTTCTACCCTTGTTTGATCTTCAAACCACCATAACTTTTGATCCGGAGTTCCGATTGCCGCACCGTTTACGGCCACGCGTTCACTGCGACGAGCCCTACAAAACCCACTATTTTGTTCTTGAGGTAATCTATGATTTTAGTTCAGTTCCTCAGCCCTTAAATTCGAATTTAATGGAAAAAAGTGTTGAGATTTTGGGCTCCTTAATGTTATAGGATCCAACTAGCTTAAAGGAGAAGGGTAACCTTGTCTTTTTGATTCTTGGGTATGGTAAGATTCTCAACCCTAATGAAATTTGTTGGTTCATGATGTTTGGGTATTAAGTTGTTGTGCTTGGATGTGATAATTGTGGCTTAGGTAGTGTGTATGTGAATATTGAAGCTTGATTGAGTTCTTGGAGAGCTTGGAATAAACTTTTGGGTACTAAAAATCTGTTCTTGGAGGTGTTGAAGCCTTGAGAGCTTGTGGAAAAAAGTGATTTGGAGGTATTCCGGGTTAAGCGGAAAAGCGGCTAAGGTATGGTCTTGGTTTTCTGTATCTAAAATGTAATGTGGTATGAAAACTTAGGCTAGAGGCCCTAAGATAGAACTTGAATGGTTGATGTTGTTGAATGGTTGAAATAAATTGTGTAGTCATATATGTGATTATGAATATTGATGTTTTGATGGTGTGATGCATGAGAGATATGCAAATTTTTATATATGATTAATGATTGGTTGAGGTTGAACTGTGGGTGAAATCATGTTGAGAGTGAGGATGGTAATGATTGTATATATATTGATGGTTGAATGGAAATTGTGTTATTGGAAATTGGAATGAGGGGAAATACATATGACATCATATTGTGTTTGAAATTGAATTATTTGATGAGATTGGTTAACATGGTGGGTTGATGGTTTGTGAAATTGATAAAAATATTAATGTATGAGTTGAGGAGACTTGAGGTTGATTTTTGGTATGTTTTGGTTGATTTTGAAAAGGGTTGGAATTGGTTTGTTTTGAAATGGCACTTTGTGATTTTGTATGAAATGTGGTTTTTGGGCATACTTTGACAGAGCATAACTTGGGCTCTGGATCCCCGATTTGTGCCAAACTTGTTTAGAAATGAAATTAGATCTGGGATGTTTATGCCGTTCAAAGAACGGGTAAAAAATGATTTAAAACGGATAAGTTATGCCCGTCAGAAGATTGGGGTTTGAAATTGAGAATTCTGCAGCTTTTTTAACTTAGTAAAATTTTTGGCAGAATGCACACCCACGTGCATGCGAAGCCGACGCGCACGCATCATTTTTAAGTATTTGCCATCCACGCGTGTGCCTGGCCAACGCGTACGTGTCGATGGGCTAAATCAGTTGCCCAGCCAAAATTCCCGAGAGTTGTGCCGGAGTTGTGCTGGTTTTGTGCCTGGGTCACAAAACGCACCCACGCGTGCGCGTGGTTGACGCGCAAGCGTCACTTGGCTTTTCTCCCATCCACGCGTACGCGTGGGGACGCGTACGCGTCACTGTATCTTGCTGCCTTCCACGCGTGCGTGTGGGCGACGCGCACGCGTGACCCTGTTTTCATCCCAAAGTTGATTTTTGAGTTTTCAAAGCCAAATTTCAGACTTCTAAGCCTCCGATCTCACCCCTTATGTCTTAAATCCTTGTGATATGCCTAGCAATGGGAAAAGCTAGCAAATATGGTAACTTGTGAATAAAGAAAGGGGTGAATTAATGATCAATGATGATCAAAGAGAATGGTATGAGATACGGAGGATGATTGTGGAAGTGCATTATATACCATGAGGCGAAGGGCTATAATTGTTACAGAATTGGTTGGTTATGGATTGTATTATGAGTCGAATGGCTGAGATATTTCCAAATTATGGCTGAGCTATTCTGAATTATGGCCGAGTATGATTGCATATATGCGTATTGAATGAAATGTGAATGTTGCACTTCCACTATCTGGGATACGAGTTTCCTTGAGAGAAAGCAGTGGCTAGCCACCATGTTCTCCAGATGGAGACTCGATATTCTGCTGACCCTATGTCGTAAGTGTGGCCGGACACTGTAAAAATTCCGGATGAGCTCGCATTCGTGAATATACACCAGTGAGGGTGTTGGATATGAATTATGATTTATGATTGACTATAACTCGAGTTGGGAATGTACGACAGAGGGACAGTCCAATGGTTAGCTACCAGGACTTATCGGGTTGGCTTTATACCCGACAGATGAGACTCATCATTTATTAGAACATGCATACATCATATGCATATTATGTGAATTATTTGGAATTGCCTAATTGACTTCATATTACTTGCTAATTGTCTAAATGCCGTATCTGCTTTCTATTTGTATATCTCTTTGTCTGATATAATTGTGGTTGCCATATTATATTACTGCTGGTGGTTGGGAGGTCTGCAGGATTTAGAAAGGGGAATGTTAGCTAGACTAAAGATCTTTAGTCAGTTGCCATTTATGGTTTAGTCGATTTATAAGCTTTGATTTATCTGGTAGAAGTTCTAGGATTGCCTTCGACTTTTCCAGGACATTACATGTTAGATATGTGGGTACTGTTACCATACTGATAATCTCTGGTTCTCACCCATGCAGATTTTGTGGTTTTCAGATGCAGGACGTGAGGCTCCTCGCTGAGGTGCTGGAGACTTCTGGATTAGCCAAGATCCTTGGTTCTCAGGACTTTATTTTGGTTTTTATGTAGATAATTACTACCTCCACTAAATAAATGTATATATATACTGTTTTGACTCCTCTTAGAGGATGTTTTGGAGAACAGGTTTTGTTAGCTTGTCCTTGGGATTTCCCTTGGGTTTCTTAGTCTATATTTATACTTATGTATACTTTTATGCTCAGACCGGTTATCTTTGCAAAACGGGTCTTGAGTTTTGATATTCGTATCTTTGGTACTCTTTTGTTTATGGATTTGAGTTAGTTCATCCTTTATCTGTTTTGTTTTGTTATCGATCTGAGTGTTGCGCTTTCTATTTAACGATTTTGTTTTATCCCTTTTCTTCAAAGGCTTCTAGTCATAAACATTTTTCACACTACTATATGTACTAAATTTTACTTTTAGAGGTCGTAATACCTTGCCACCTTTGTCTTATGACTTAAGCATAAGGCTCTGTATGGTAGGGTGTTACATTTTGGTATCAGAGCGGTCTGTGCATTCTCTGCATATGTGCTATGTGCTATTAGGATATCTAATTGATATAATTGGTATAAACGTTCATGAGCATGCATTTGGGACTTTGAAGCACTAGATTTCCGATATTGAGACTGATTAACTTAATATTGATTGTTTGGTGTGTATAGGAACTAGATGGCGCCTCGTGGACGTAGTCGAGGTTGCGGGAGAGGTCGTACTAGTGCTCAGGGACCGGGGGTCAACCCTAATGACCCGGTGAACTTTATGGCGGCATTAGAGAACATGGCTGCTGCTATGCAGGCCACTACTGCGGCTCTTGGGCAACAGATGAACAATAATGGCAATGAAGGAAGTGGAGATCAGGGCCCGATGACACTGGCAACCTTTTTAAAGGTTAATCCACCTAAGTTCAAGGGAACCGCTAACCCGACTGAGGCCGATACCTGGTTTCAGGCTATGGAGCAATCACTGCAAGCATAGTTGGTACCTGAAGAGCAGTTTGTTGAGTTTGCTACCTATCTGCTCACTGGGGAAGCATCGCATTGGTGGCAGGGAACTCAACGTCTTCTGCAGCAGGGTGATGATCCTATCACTTGGGATGCCTTCCAGGTGGAATTCTATAAGAAGTACTTTCCGAGTTCTGCTAGGATAACCAAGGAACTGGAGTTGCTGCAGCTAAATCAGGGTGCTATGTCTGTATTTGAGTATACAGACAAGTTTGATGAGCTATTCAGGTTTTCTTGCATGTGTCAGGGAGCTCCGAGAGACTTCGAGGAATGGAAGTGCATTAAGTATGAAGGAGGGTTTTGGAGCGATATCTTTAGCTCAGTGGGACCAATGGAGATCAGAACTTTCTCAGAGTTGGTGAATAAGAGTAGGGTTGCTGAAAAGTGTGTGAAAAAGGCAACTGCAGAGAGAGGAAGTCATAGAGAACCATTCCCACAGAATCGAGGGAAGAGCTTTGCTCCTAGAGGTCCGCCTTTCAAGCGGGAAGGCTCTTTCAGGAGGCCCAACAACAACCACTCTCAAGGGAAAAGGTTTGGGAAGCAGCCTCAGAAGGAGCAAGCTTGTGCTAGATGCGGGAGTCACCATCCAGGAGCCCCGTGCAAGGCCGGATGGAGCTTGTGTTATTCTTGTGGCAAGGTGAGGCATAGAGCCTCAAACTGTCCGGAGAAGCAGAAGCAAGGTGCAGGGGGAGCACAGGAGCCTGGTCGGGTGTTCACCACCTTAGCTGTTGGTGCCAAAGGATCTGAGACACTTATACAAGGTAACTGTGAAATGACTGGTCAAGATTTAAATGCTTTATTTGATTCAGGAGCAACGCATTCATTCATTGCATTTGAAAAAGCTAGTGAGTTAGGATCAAGATTGTGGTCTTAGATTTGACCTAAAGGTGTATAATGCCACCCATGAAGCCATGGTAACTAGGCTAGGATGCCCGCAAGTTTCATTTAGGGTCAAGCAGCGTGATTTTGTCCATGATTTAATCTGCTTGCCAATGACCGGTCTTGATCTTATCTTGGGTTTGGACTGGTTATCTATGAACCATGTTCTGCTCGACTGTTCTGCAAAATCGGTGTACTTTATGCCTGAAGATACAGAAGGCCGGTTGTGTTGAATAATTATTACTTGAACTCTATGATGGTGAATTGTTCTGGGACTGAATGTCAGGGTATTTTATTGTTAACCGCGGATGTTTCGGGTGATGATCAAGATTGGAGCAAATTCCGGTTGTGTGCGAGTTTTCGGAGGTGTTTCTTGACGATATTGATGAATTTTCACCTAACCGAGAGGTTAAGTTTGCTATTGAATTGGTGCCTGGGGCCGGACCAATCTCGAGTGCTCCTTATAGGATGTCACCGCTAGAGATGGCCGAGCTAAAGTCTCAGCTAGAGGATCTGTTGGGTAAGAACTTTATCCGACCAAGTGTTTCTCCGTGGGGCACGCCATTGTTACTGGTAAATAAGAAAGATGGGAGTATGTGACTCTGTGTGAATTATAGATAGCTGAACAAGGTCACAATAAAGAATAAGTACCCATTGCCAAGGATTGACGATCTCATGGATCAGTTACAAGGAGCTGGAGTTTTCTCCAAGATCAATTTACAATCCGGTTATCACCAGATATGGGTGAGACGTGAGGACATCCCTAAGACCGCTTTCAGGACTCGTTATGGTCATTACGAGTACACTGTAATGTCAATGCTCCAACAATGTTTATGGACTATATGAACAGAGTCTTCCGTCCGTTTCTGGATAAATTCGTTGTTGTCTTCATTGATGACATACTGATTTATTCCAAGACTGAAGAGGAGCATGCAGAGCACTTGAGGACCATGTTGCAGATACTGAAGGAAAAGAAACTCTATGCAAAACTGTCTAAATGTGAATTCTGGAAGAGTGAGGTGAAGTTTATGGGTCACGTGGTGAGTAAACAGGGGATAGCTGTAGATCCTTCTAAGGTGGAAGCAGTGATGGAGTGGAGGCAACCAACCTCAGTGACTGAGATAAGGAATTTTCAGGGCTTAGCAGGCTACTACCAAAGATTCATCAAGGGCTTTTCGCAAATAGCTTTGCCATTGTCAAAGTTAAACCGCAAGGATGTGCCGTTTGTTTGGACTCCTGAGTGTGAGGAGAGCTTTCAAGCGTTGAAGAGAAAGTTGACCACCGCGCCTGTGTTGGTGTTACCTGAGCCAAACGAACCATTTGAGGTGTACTGTGATGCCTCACTAAAGGGTCTAGGGTGTGTGCTGATGTAGCATCTCAATGTGGTGGCGTATCCTTCACGACAGTTGAGACCTCATGAAGTTAACTACCCTACGCACGATTTGGAACTTGCTGCGGTCGTGTTTGCGTGAAAGGTGTGGAGGCATTACCTCTATGGGGTTAAGTTCCGAGTTTTCTCTGATCACAAGAGCTTGAAATATCTCTTTGATCAGAAAGAGATTAATATGCGGCAGAGGAGGCGGATGGAGTTACTGAAGGACTACGACTTTGAGTTGAATTACCATCCGGGGAAAGCAAATGTAGTGGCAGATGCGTTGAGTCAGAAGTCGTTGTATGCGACTTGGATGATGCTTCGAGAAGAGGAGTTGCTCAAGGCATTCGAGATTCTAAAGATTGGTGTTCAAGAGGTGTCTGAAACTCTATGTTTAAGTCGATTACAGATCTCAAGTGATTTTAAATCCGAACTCCTAAAGGCTCATGAAAACGATGATGTGTTACCGAAGGTGTTGCCAGCTATTGAGCTAGGAAAGCGGTGGAGAGTGTCGGAGGATCAGGATGGGCTATGGAGATTCAAGGATAGGATCATAATGCCGGACGTTGGCACCTTGCGGCAATATATCTTAAAGGAAGCACACAAAAGCGGATTCTCTATCCACCCAGGAAGTACTAAGATGTACCACGATTTAAAGGCGATATTTTGGTGGCCAGGTATGAAGAATGATGTGGCGGAATACGTCTCAAAGTGCTTAACTTGTCAGAAGGTGAAGATTGAACATCAGAGACCTTCCGAGACGTTGCAACCCTTAGAAGTTCCACAATGGAAATGGGAGAGCATTGCGATGGACTTTGTGTCGGGACTGCCAAGGACTAAGGCCGATTTTGATGCTGTCTGGGTGATTGTGGACCGACTGACGAAGTCGGCTCACTTCTTACCCATTCGGATGAATTACACCCTTGAAGAACTAGCACGGTTGTACATAAAGGAGATTGTCAGACTTCATGGTGTGCCTACCACTATAATTTCTGATAGAGATCCTCGTTTCACTTCAAGGTTCTCGGGTGCATTTCAAAAAGCTTTCGGAACCCGATTAAGCTTGAGTACGGCTCACCATCCTCAAACAGATGGTCAATCCGAGAGAACGATCCAAACACTAGAAGATATGTTGAGGGCTTGTGTTCTGGATCAGCCGGCGAGTTGGGATCGATATATGCCGCTAGTGGAGTTTGCATACAATAACAACTACCATGCGAGCATCGGAATGACTCCGTATGAGGCTTTGTATGGAAGAAAATGCCAATCTCCGCTATGTTGGTATAAAGCTGGGGAGAAAAGTTTGTTGGGGCCGGAGTTGATAGCTGAGACCACCAAACAAGTCAAGAAAATCCGAGATAGGATACTCACTGCGCAGAGTCGTCAGAAAAGTTACGCTGATCAGAGGTGGAAGCCCTTGGAATTTGAGGAAGGAGACCATGTTTTCCTTAAAGTTACTCCAGCCACAGGAGTGGGTAGGGCAATTAAGGCAAAGAAGTTAAATCCTCCCTACATCGGTCCTTTTCAGATCCTGGAGAGGGTTGGACCGGTGGCGTATTGGATGGCTCTACCACCCCACCTTTCGAACCTGCACGACGTATTTCACGTGTCGCAGCTTCGGAAGTATACTCCTGATGCTAGCCATGTGTTAGAACCTGAATCGGTTTAGTTAAAAGAAGATTTGAAGCTTCCAGTGACTCCGGTCAGAATTGACGATACAAGTATCAAATGTTTGCGTGGAAAAGAAGTCTCGTTAGTCAAAGTGCCATGGAGTCGAGCCGGTGTTGAGGAGCATACTTGGGAACTTGAGTCGGAAATGTGAACTGACTATCCGCACTTATTCTCAGGTAATTGAATTCGAATTTTGTGGGCAAAATTCCCAATTAGGTAGGTAGAATGTAAAACCCGATTAATTCACGGCTAATTAACCCATAAATTCGAATTTATTCTAGAAAGTCAAAAATGTGATTTTTATGGCTTAATATGATATAGGAGATTAAAACGAGAATTTCAATACCAATTTTAAAGAAATCGGCCCAAGATTGGACCAACGGGCCAAACCGGGCCAAACCGGACCCATATTGGGCCCTTGGCCAAACCAAACAAAATCTAAAACCCTAAAACAGCAATCTCTCTCCTCACTAAACCCTGAAACACGCTAGAAATGGAAGGAGAAAGGGGAAGAACACTCTTCCAAGGTTCTACCCTTGTTTGATCTTCAAACCACCATAACTTTTGATCTGGAGTTTCAATTGCCGCAGCGTTTATGGCCACGCGTTCATCGCGACGAGCTCTACAAAACCCACTACTTTGTTCTTGAGGTAAGCCATGATTTTAGTTCAGTTCCTCAGCCCTTAAATTCAAATTTAATGGGAAAAAGTGTTGAGAATTTGGGCTCCTTGATGTTATAGGATCCAACTAGCTTGAAGGAGAAGGAGAAGGGTAACCTTGTCTCCTTGATCCTTGGGTGTGGTAAGATTCTCAACCCTAATGAAATTTGTTGGTTCATGATGTTTGGGTATTAAGTTGTTGTGTTTGGATGTGATAATTATGGCTTAGGTAGTGTGTATGTGAATATTGAAGCTTGATTAAGGTCTTGGAGAGCTTGGAATAAACTTTTGGGTGCTAAAAATCTGTTCTTGGAGGTGTTGAAGCCTTGAGAGCTTGTGGAAAAAAGTGATTTGGAGGTATTCCGGGTTAAGCGAAAAAGTGACTAAGGTGTGGTCTCGATTTCCTGTATCTAAAATATAATGTAGTGTGAAAACTTAGGCTAGAGGCCCTAAGATAGGACTTGAATGGTTGATGTTGTTGAATGGTTGAAATAAATTGTATGGTCATATATGTGATTATGAATATTGATGTTTTGATGGTGTGATGCATGAGAGATATGCAAGTTTTGATATATGATTAATGATTGGTTGAGGTTGAATTGTGGGTGAAGCCATGTTGAGAGTGAGGATGGTAATGATTGTATATATATTGATGGTTGATTGGAAATGATGTTATTGGAAATTGGAATGAGGGGAAATACATATGACATGATATTGTGTTTGAAATTGAATTATTTGAAGAGATTGGTTAACATGGTGGGTTGATGGTTTGTGAAATTGACAAAAATATTACTGTATGAGTTGAGGAGGCTTGAGGTTGATTTTTGGTATGTTTTGGTTGATTTTGAAAAGGGTTGGAATTGGTTTGTTTTGAAATGGCACTTTGTGGTTTTGTATGAAAATGTGATTTTTGGGCATACTTTGACGGAGCATAACTTGGGCTCCGGATCCCCGATTTGTATCAAACTTGTTTATAAATGAAATTGGATCTGGGATGTTTATGCCGTTCAAAGAATGGGTGAAAAATGATTTGAAACGGAGAAGTTATGCCCGTCGAAAGATTGGGGTTTGAAATTGGGAATTCTGCAGCTTTTTTAACTTAGTAAAATTTTTGGTAGAATGCACACCCTCACATATGCGTGGCCGACGCACACACGTCATTTTCAAAAATTCGCCATCCACGCGTGAGCCTGGCCGACGCGTACGTGTCGATGGGCTAAATCAGTTGCCCAACCAAAATTCATGAGAGTTGTGCCGGAGTTGTGCTGGTTTTATGCCCCAGGCACAAAACGCACCCACGCGTGCGTGTGGTTGATGCGCAGGCATCACTTGGCTTTTCTCTCATCCACGCGTGTGCATGGGGGACGCGTACACGTCACTGTATCTTGCTGCCTTCAACACGTGCGCGTCGGCGACGCGCATACGTGACTCTGTTTTCATCCCAAAGTTGATTTTTGAGTTTTCAAAGACAAATTTCAGACTTCTAAGCCTCCGATCTCACCCCTTAAATCTTAAATCCTTGTGATATGCCTAGCAATGGGAAGGGCTAGCGAATGTGGTAACTTGTGAATTAAGAAATGGGAGAATTAATTATCAATGTTGATCAAAGAGAATGGTATGAGATACGGAGGATGATTGTGGAAGTGATTTATATACCATGAGCCGAAGGGCTGTAATTATTAATGAATTGGCTGGTTATGGATTGTATTATGAGCCGAATAGCTGAGATATTGCCAAATTATGGCTGAACTATTGTGAATTATGGCCGAGTATGATTGCATATATGCGTATTGAATGAAATGTGAATGTTGCACTTCCACTATCTGGGATACAAGTTTCCCTAGGAGAAAGCAGTGGCTAGCCACCATGTGCTCCAGGTGGAGACTCGATACTCTGCTGACCCTACGTCGTAAATGTGGCTGGACACTGTGAAAGTTCCGGATGAGCTCGCCCCCGTGAATATACACCAGTGAGGGTTTTGGATATGAATTATGATTTATGATTGACTATAACTCAAGTTGGGGATGCACGACAGAGGGACATTCTGATGGTTAGCAACCAGGACTTGTCGGGTTGGCTTTATAACCGACAAATGAGACTCATCAGCCATTAGGACAGGCATACATCATATGCATATTATGTGAATTGTTTGGAATTGCCTAATTGACTGCATATTACTTGCTAATTGTCTAAATGCCGTATCTGCTTCCTATTTGTATATCTCTTTGTCAGATATAATTGTGGTTGCCATATTATATTACTGCTGGTGGTTGAGAGGTCTGCAGGATTTGAAAAGGGGAATGTTAGCTAGACTGAAGATCTTTAGTCAGTTGCCATTTATGGTTTAGTCTATTTATAAGCTTTGATTTATCTGGTGGAAGTTATAGGATTGCCTTCGGCTTTCCCAGGACATTACATGTTAGATATGTAGGTACTGTTACCATAATGAGAACCTCTGGTTCTCACCCATGCGGATTTTGTGGTGTTCAGATGCAGGGCGTGAGGCTCCTCGCTGAGACATGCTGGAGACTTTTGGATTAGCCAAGATCCTTGGTTCTTGGGACTTTATTTTGGTTTTATGTAGATAGTTACTACTTCCACTAAATAAATGTATATATATACTGTTTTGACTCCTCTTAGAGGATGTTTTGAAGAACAGGTTTTGTTAGCTTGTCCTTGGGGTTTCCCTTTGGTTTCTTACTCCATATTTATACTTATATGTGTATACTTTTATACTCGGACCGGTTATCTTCGCAAACCGGGTCTTAAGTCTCGATATTTGTATCTTTGGCACTCTTTTGTTTATGGATTCGAGTTAGTTCATCATTTATCTGTTTCGTTACCTTATCGATCAGAGTGTTGCGCTTTCTATTTAACGATTTTGTTTTATCCCTTTTCTTCAAAGGCTCCTAATTATAAACATTTTTCACACTACTATATGTACTAAATTTTACTTTTAGAGGTCATAATACCTCGCCACCTTTGTCTTATGACTTAAGCATAAGGCTCTATGTGGTAGGGTGTTACATAAATATGGAAACATTATGGCATTCAATGGGTTAAAATAAATCTTAGATATATGATAAGGGAGCTACTCAAATAAAGATGTCAAAAATGTATTTTTTTTAAAGATGTTTTTTAATAATTAAAATTTAACACATATAATCGATTAAATTGTGTTATTTTTATTAAAATTAGACCGGACAAACTAGTTCAGCCGAAAAATTAATAATTCAGTCAAATTAATTTGTCTGATCTAATTTTGACTAAAATAACATAGTTTAATCGATTATATATGTTAAATTTTATTATTAAAAAATATTTTAAAAAAAAGACATTTTAAATGTCTTTATCTAAGTGGCTCCCATATGATAAATATGATCTTTTCATCATTGCACAATAATACCTATTAAGTCTTTTATATGAAATATCTTGAAAGGTCTCAGTTGAGTTAAGTTTAATTTTGGGGATATAAATATGATACAAATATTTATTGAGTTAAAAGTCTAAATTTAGTTTAATGTTTGTTAGTGGTGCAAATCCAATATTTTATCTCTCATCCCAAATTCATGTTGCTTCAACAAAGTTCTAATACACCAAATCAAGGTTTTAGCTCAATACATTTAATGAGCAACTATCAGAACCTAGATGCCAAGAGAGAAGACTCCGAAAATTCATAGTTGAAATAAAAAAGAAAAATAAAGTGAGACATTTGATATTATTATGGAGAATGAGAGACAGCTGGAATACTAAGACTCTAAAAAATACAACAACATTATACAAAGGACATCAGAGGATTAAAATTCAGAAATTGATAAAAAAAAAAATATAACATACAAGAACAGCAAAGATAGTAGAACAATTTCAAAGAGAACAGAGGTAGTGGAACAATTTTAAAGAGAGCAGAAGTGGTAGAGCAACTCCAAAAACAGCAGAGATGGTGAAAAAAAATGAAAAAGCATTGCATGCCAAAAAGACAGCTACAAAAGACAGAATCAACAAGAAAATTGAAAAGGCAGTAATGAAATTTACACAACAAGCTTCATACTATAAGGTTGTTTTCACAACATCAATTAAAGGTAAGGAAAAGAGTGATATTTGAGCATCATCTCATATACATTTGAGCTGAAACATTTTTCTTTAACTTTGTACTTCATTTAAAATTTCAGTGTTATGGCTATCTAATGTTCATCTTTCTATAATTGAGAAAAAAGGCATATCATGGTGAGGAGAAAATTGAAAAAACCATGAGAAAAAAAAAAACAAGAGAAATGCGTTGAAAAAGCTAAATAAATTTTCTTTGTATTTGTTATTTGATGAAATAGGATTAGATTTTCTTACTAAGTTGGGATAGTATTTGGTGGCTAATTAAACCAGTGAGTTTTTTTTTTGTCAAGTTGGAACAACACTTTGTGGTAGCTAACTAGGCTTGGGTAGAAGTTTAGAATTTGATACTAGATGAATTAGGTTATAATTCATTGGTATGGTGTATGTAATCAATTTGATTTTAATGAAAATTGGATGTAAGTTTCATGGTACTAAAAAATTGAATCAGAATACATGTTTGTCTTATTCTCTTCTTTTTTTTATTCTGTTCTGTTATGATTTTAGAGACAAAAAACAAAAATTCTCTTATATAATCTACTTATGCAAAAAATTGCTAAAAAAACTTATTTTTTGAAATCAACTTGATTCAATCCCTTATCAAGTTTTAGTATTATCATTATAATCTAATTGGAGGATTTTGATTATATACAAATTAGGATGTATGAACAAGACTCAAGAAAAGACATAAAATTTATTGATTCAAAATAAAGAATTAGATCACATAAAATTTATAGCCGAAATAGAAATCCTACAAGTTTCAACATCCGCATCTAGAGGCGTCGAAATAAGGAATCTACTGCTAGTGCATAAAATAGTACTAAATGACAAAAATAACGAGAATGATGAAGAATTTGAGGATCATAGGAAAATTAACACACTTTGAACTCACACTTCTAATTAGTGTGGCTAAAAGTAATTTGTTAAAGTGTTTTAACTTTAACATTTAATTTATCTGTTACAAATTTTCTTTTGTATATGTATTGTGTATAAAAATATTTTGATAAAAATATGATTTATTTATTTGGTTTTATTTTAAATAAAAATAATATTTTTATAATATATTAAAATTTAACTCTAT
>NC_029792.2:19125550-19132902 GCF_000816755.2 Arachis ipaensis
TCATTTCGAAAATAAAAAAAAAAATTTTTATATAAAAACAACTATAAAATTTTTATTGAGGTACCCACATTATGTATATGAACACAATAGAATTAGTTAGATTACATAGGTCCACCGATCATTCTACATCACAATATCAATCTCTTCCTCTGCATTTGCCTCAACTTTGGCCTTAGTCTTAGTCATAGCTAGCTTCATCCTTATTCACACCCTCCTTTTCAGTCTCAGTCACATTCTTAGCTTAAAATAACCTCATATATAGGTAGGGGTGTGCAAAAAAACTGGTTTCACTGAACTGAATTGAAATAGAACTGAAACTGTTTTAAATAAACCATTTTTTTTAAATAAAAAACTGAACTGAAACCATAGTTTTTATGAAAACCAGTTTATTAAAAACCAGTTTTTATGGTTCAGTTTAGTTTTAAACCAAATTAAAACTGGTTTTATTTAAACTATAAAATTAGTTTTTACATACTCTTTCTCTCTCTCTCTCTCTCTCTCTCCCCTTCCTCTTTCTCTCTCTCTCCTCTTTCTCCCCTCATCTCTCCCTTCTCTCTCTTTCCCCTTTCTTCCCTCTCTCTCTCTCCCCCTCCTCTTTGTCTCCCTCATTCTCTCCTTTCTCCTTTCCCCTTCTCTCTCTCTCTCTCTTTTTCCTTTTTTTGTCTTTCTCTCTCCTATTTTTCTCTCTCTCCATCCCTTCTTTATCTCTCCTCTTCTCTCTTTTTCTTCTCCCTCCTCTCTCTCTTTCTCCGATTTCTTCCCTTCCTTTCTCTTTCTCTCTCAACCTTCTCTCACTCTATATCCCTCTTCTGAGAAAAAAAGAGGAAAGAAGGAGAGATAGGAAAAAGAGAGAGAGAGGAAGAGAAGGAGAGAGAGAGAAAGAGAGGGAAGGGAGGGGAGAAAGAGCGCAAGAGAGAGAGAGGAAGAGAGAGAAGGAGAGAAAGTGAGAGAGACAGAGAGAAAGAGAGAGAGAGGAAGGGAAGAGAGGATGAGAGAGACGAAGAGAGAGATAGAGAGGAAGAGGGATATGGGAGAGAGTGAGAGAAAGGGATAGAGGGAGAAAAGGGAGAGAGAAAGAAAGGGGAGGGAGAGAAAAAGGGGAAGGGGAGAGAGAGAAGAGGGGAAGAGAGAGGAAGATAAGAAGAGAGAGGGGGAGAGAGAGAAAAGGAATAAGGGGAGAGAGAGAGAGAGGAAGACAAAGAGAGGGGAAGGAGAGAAAGAGGGGGAGAGAGAGAAGAGGAAGAGTGAGAGGGGAAGGAGAGAGAGAAAGGGAGAGAGAGAGAGAGAGAGAGAGAGAGAAAGGAGGGAGAGAGAGAGAGAGAGAGAGAAAGGAGGGAGAGAGAGAGAGAGAGAGAAGAGGAGAAAGAGAGGAAGATGGGAAGAAAAGAGAAAAAGAGAGAGAAGGGAGAGAGAGAAAGAGAAAGAGAGAGGGGGAGAAGGAGAGAGAAAGAGAGGGAGGGAGAGAGAGGGTAAGAAAGAGAATATAAAATCTAAGTTTATATATGTTAAGAGAGAGAGAGAGGGAGAGAAAGAGAGAGAGAAGGAGGAGAGGAAAGGAGAAGAGGGAGAGAGAGAGAGAGAGAAAGAGAGAGGGAGAGAGGATGGGGAGAGAGAGAGAAAGACAAAGAGAGGAAGGGGAAGAGAGAGAGAGAAAAGGAAAAGAGAGAGAGGAGGGAGAGAGAGAAAGGAGGGGAGAGAGAGAGAGAAAAAGAGAGAGAGGAAAAGGGGAAGGAGAGAGAGGGAGAGAAGGGAGGTAGAGTGAGGAGGGGGAGAGAGAGGGAGAGAAGGGAGAGAGAGAGAGAGAGAGAAAGAGAGAGGGAGGGAGAGAGAGAGGGAGAAGGGGAGAAAGAAAGAGAGGGGGGAGAGAGAGAGAGAAAATGTAAAAACTAATTTTATATATGTTAAAAGTTAAAACTAGTTTTAGCCTATAAACCAGTTTAAACTGGTTTTTTCTATTAAAACTAGTTTTATTTTTATGAACTGGTTTAAACTGGTGCACTGTATTGTAAACTGGTTTAAAACCAGTTTCTTATTGGACAAAGTAGTTTGGTTCAGTTTCTAAACCATTTAAAATAGTTTAGTACAGTTTCAGTTCAATTTATGAAAAAACTGAATCATGAACACCCCTATATATAGGTGATCCCAACAACAGTTGAAGATGTTGTGGTCTCTACTAGCAAGGGTCTGGTAGAGTTGACCATTGATGATAATGATGACTAAAGTGATATAATTTAATTTATATGTTATGACTTAGACTGATATATGCAATATATATGTACACGCAACAGTTGGTATCCTCCTTTGGCAAAATTAAGAAGAGGATTTTGAGGTCTTTTAAAAATCACTATCAATGGTTCATTTCGTGGTTTAACATGGATTTTGACCATGTCTAAAACTTTTGGTGATCTAAGACCTATTTAAGACAATCAAGTAGTATTTATTTATACGATAATGATAATGAGATTAAAAAAATTAGGAAGAACTTGTTTTATTTAATTTTTATTAATTATTATAATAATTAAAAATGTTAAATAATGCGAGTTCTAGTTGGTTAACATGGTGGGTTGATGGTTTGTGAAATTGATAAAAATATTAATGTATGAGTTGAGGAGGCTTGAGGTTGATTTTTGGTATGTTTTGGTTGATTTTGAAAAGGGTTGGAATTGGTTTGTTTTGAAATGGCACTTTGTGGTTTTGTATGAAAATGTGATTTTTGGGCATATTTTGATGGAGCATAACTTGAGCTCCGGATCCCTGATTTGTGCCAAACTTGTTTAGAAATGAAATTGGATTCGATATGTTTATGTCGTTCAAAGAACGGGTGAAAAATGATTTAAAACGGAGAAGTTATGCCCGTCGGAAGATTGGGGTTTGAAACTGGAAATTCTGCAGCTTTTTTAACTTAGTAAAATTTTTGGCAGAATGCACACCCACGCGTATGCGTGGCCGACGCGCACGCTTCATTTCCAAATATTTGCCATCCACGCATGTGACTGGCCGACGCATACCTGTCGATGTGCTAAATCAGTTGCCCAGCCAAAATTTCCGAGAGTTGTGCCGGAGTTGTGCTGGTTTTGTGCCTGGGGCACAAAACGCACCCACTCGTGCACGTGGTTAACGCGCAGGCATCACTTGGCTTTTCTCCCATCCACGCGTGCGCGTGGGGACGCGTACTCGTCACTATATCTTGCTGCCTTCCACGCGTGCGCGTGGGCGACGCGCATGCGTGACTCTGTTTTCATCCCAAAGTTGATTTTTTGAGTTTTCAAAGACAAATTTCAGACTTCTAAGCCTCCGATCTCACCCCTTATATCTTAAATCCTTGTGATATGCCTAGCAATGGGAAGGGCTAGCGAATGTGGTAACTTGTGAATTAAGAAATGGGAGATTTAATTATCAATGATGATCAAAGAGAATGGTATAAGATACGGAGGATGATTGTGGAAGTGATTTATATACCATGAGCCGAAGGGCTGTAATTATTAATGAATTGGCTGGTTATGGATTGTATTATGAGCCGAATAGCTGAGATATTGCCAAATTATGGCTGAACTATTGTGAATTATGGCCGAGTATGATTGCATATATGCGTATTGAATGAAATGTGAATGTTGCACTTCCACTATCTGGGATACGAGTTTTCCTAGGAGAAAGCAGTGGCTAGCCACCATGTGCTCCAGGTGGAGACTCGATACTCTACTGACCCTATGTCGTAAATGTGGCTGGACACTGTGAAAGTTCCGGATGAGCTCGCCCCCGTGAATATACACCAGTGAGGGTGTTGGATATGAATTATGATTTATGATTGAGTATAACTCAAGTTGGGGATGCACGACAGAGGGACAGTCCGATGGTTAGCAACCAGGACTTGTCGGGTTGGCTTTATAACTGACAAATGAGACTCATCAGCCATTAGGACAGGCATACAACATATGCATATTATGTGAATTGTTTGGAATTGCCTAATTGACTGCATATTACTTGCTAATTGTCTAAATGCCGTATCTGCTTCCTATTTGTATATCTCTTTGTCTGATATAATTGTGGTTGCCATATTATATTACTGCTGGTGGTTGGGAGGTATCCAAGATTTGAAAAGGAGAATGTTAGCTAGACTGAAGATCTTTAGTCAGTTGCCATTTATGGTTTAGTCTATTTATAAGCTTTGATTTATCTGGTAGAAGTTCTAGGATTGCCTTTGGCTTTCTCAGGACATTTCATGTTAGATATGTGGGTACTGTTACCATACTGAGAACCTCCGGTTCTCACACATGCGGATTTTGTGGTTTTCAGATGCAGGATGTGAGGCTCCTCGCTGAGGCATGCTGGAGACTTCTGGATAAGCCAAGATCCTTGGTTCTCGGGACTTTATTTTGGTTTTATGTAGATAGTTACTACCTCCACTAAATATATATATATACTGCTTAGAGGATATTTTGGAGAACAGGTTTTGTTAGTTTGTCCTTGGGGTTTTCCTTGGGTTTCTTACTCTATATTTATACTTATATATGTATACTTTTATGCTCGGACCGGTTATCTTCGCAAACCGGGTCTTGAGTCTTGATATTCGTATCTTTGACACTCTTTTGTTTATGGATTCGAGTTAGTTCATCCTTTATCTATTTCGTTACGTTATCGATCGGAGTGTTGCGCTTTCTAGTTAACGATTTCGTTTTATCCCTTTTCTTCAAAGGCTCCTAGTTATAAACATTTTTCACACTACTATATGTACTAAATTTTACTTTTAGAGGTCGTAATACCTCGCCACCTTTGTCTTATGATTTAAGCATAAGGCTTTGTGTTGTAGGGTGTTACATAAATATGGAAGAATTATGGCATTCAATGGGTTAAAAAAAATCTTAGATATATGATAAGGGAGGTACTCAGATAAAGATGTCAAAAATATCTTTTTTTAAAGATATTTTTTAATAATTAAAATTTAACACATATAATCGATTATATATGTTAAATTTTAATTATTAAAAAAATATTTAAAAAAAAAACGTTTTAAATGTCTTTATCTGAGTGACTCCCATATGATAAATATGATCTTTTCATCCTTGCATAATAATACCTGTTATGTCTTTTATATGAAATATCTTGAAAGGTCTCAATTTGTTGAGTTAAGTTTAATTTTGGGTATATAAATATAATACAAATATTTATTGAATTAAAAGTCTAAATTTAGTTTAATGTGTGTTAGTGGTGCAAATCTAATATTTTATCTCTCATCCCAAATTTATGTTGCTTCAGCAAAGTTCTAATACACCAAATCAAGGTTTTAGCTCAATACATTTAATGAGCAACTATCAGAACCTAGATGCCAAGAGAAAAGATTTCGAAAATTCATAGTTGAAATAAAAAAGTAAAATAAAGTGAGACATTTGATATTATTATGGAGAATGAGAAACGGCTGGAATACTAAGACTCTAAAAAAGACAGCCACATTATACAAAGAACATCAGAGGAATAAAATTCAGAAATTGATAAAAAAAATATATAACATGCAAGAACAGCAGAGATAGTAGAGCAATTTCAAAGAGAACAGAGGTAGTGAAACAATTTTAAAGAGAGCAGAAGTGGTAGAGCAACTCCAAAAACAGCAGAGATAGTGAAAAAAATGAAAAAACATTGCATGTCAAAGAAGACAGCTACAAAAGACAGAATCAACAAGAAAATTAAAAAGGCAGTAATGAAATTTGCACAACAAGCTTCATACTATAAGGTTGTTTTCACAACATCAATTAAAGGCAAAGAAAAGAGTGATATTTGAGCATCATGTCATATACATTTGAGCTGAAATGTTTTTCTTTAACTTTGTACTTCATTTAAAATTTCAGTGTTATGGCTATCTAACGTTCATCTTTCTATAATTGAGAAAAAAAAAGGCATATCATGGTGAGGAGAAAATTGAAAAAACCATGAGGAAAAAAAAAGAAAAATACATTGAAAAAGCAAAATAAAGTTTCTTTGTATTTGTTATTTGATGAAATAGGATTAGATTCCCTTACTAAGTTGGGATAGTATTTGGTGGCTAATTGAACCAGTGAGTTTTTTTTTTGTTAAGTTGGAACAACACTTTGTGGTAGCTAACTAGGCTTGGGTAGAAGTTTAGAATTTGATACTAGATGAATTAGGTTGTAATTCATTGGTATGGTGTATGCAATCAATTTGATTATAATGAAAATTCCACTATGATTGTGATGGAGATTAGATGTAAGTTTCATGGCACTAAAAAATCGAATCAGAATACATGTTTGTCTTATTCTCTTTTTTTTTTATTCTGTTCTGATTTTAAAGACAAAAAACAAAAATTCTCCTACATAATCTACTTAGGGCTGGCAATGGGTAGGGTAGGGTAGGGTTTGGACCCTACCCTAACCCTACCCGCGGGTTGAAAATTCTATTAAAACTCTACCCTACCCTACCCGCGGGTTGAGAATCTCTCAACCCTAACCCTACCCGCACCCTAAAGTTCTAAACCCTACCCTACCCTACCCTACCCGCAGATATATCAATTTTTTTCAAAATAAATATAAAATTCAATCATTTCAAATTTTATACATATTAATAACATAAAAAATAACAAACTAATACTCTAAATTACTAAATTGACTAACTAGTTTAGTGGTTGTTCACTTATTGTAAGTCATTATATAAGAGAGGTTGTAGGTTCAACTCTCATTTCTTTCACTATATACTTAATTTTCATAAAATATGTGTTATATATTTGAGGTGCGGGTAGGGTAGGGTAGGGTACACCCTAAACCCGTACCCTACCCTACCCGCAGGCATACCCGGACCATACCCTACCCTACCCGCAGCGGGTAGGGTAGCCTACCCTACCCGAACGGGTTGGACCGGGTTGGGTACCCGCGGGTAGGGTATGAATTGCCAGCCCTAAATCTACTTCTGCGAAAAATTGCTAAAAGAACTTATTTTTTGAAATCAACTTGATTCAATCCCTTATCAAATTTTAGTATTATCATTATAATCTAATTGGAGGATTTTGACTATATGCAAATTAGGATGTATGAACAAGACTCAAGAAAAGACACAAAATTTATTGATTCAAAATAAAGAATTAGATCACATAAAATTTATAGCCGAAATAGAAATCCTACAAGTTTCAACATTCGCATCTAGAGACGTCGAAATAATGAATCTATTACTAGTGCATAAAATAATACAAAATGACAAAAATAACAAAAATGATAAAGAATTTGAGGATCATAGAGAAATTGACACATTTTGAGCTCACACTTCTAATTAGTGTGACTAAAAGTAATTTGTTAAAGTATTTTAACTTTAACATTTAATTTATTTGTTACAATTTTTTTTGTATATTTTGT
>NC_029792.2:19132940-19134584 GCF_000816755.2 Arachis ipaensis
AAAATAAAAATAAAAATTTTTATGTAAAAACAACTATAAAATCTTTATTGAGGTATCCACATGATGTATATAAACACAATAGAGTCAGTTAGATTACATAAGTCCACCGATCCTTCTACACCACAGTATCAATCTCTTCCTCTTCATTCTTATTCACACTCTCCTTTTCAGTCTCAGTCACATTCTTAGCTTAAAACAACCTCATATATAGGTGATCCCAACAACAGTTGAAGATGTTGTGGCCTCTACTAGCAAGGGTTTGGTAGAGTTGATCATAGATGATAATGATGACTAAAGTGATATAATTTAATTTATATGTTATAACTTAGACTTATATATATATATAGGTGAATGCTATTTTATCCTCTCTAAGGTAACATGTAAGTTACTCTCTCTAATGTGTCACATTTTAATTGGGTGTTTATTTTAACTTGAGTTACCTTTTGTACTCTTTTGTCGTCGTTGTGCCTCCCAAGCATCACCGTCTTATTGGTGTTTCGTTTTCTCTTTCTAAATCATTCTTTATTCCAACTCTTTCTAATTGCATTTACTCATCCCCACTCCTTCGTCGTCATCATTACGCCTCCTAAGCATCATCGTCTCGTTGGGTGTCTTATTTTCTCTTCCCAAATCATTTTTCTAGAAAAGGTACTCCAACTCTCTCTAATTCCGTTTACTCCTCCCTATTGTATTCCTTCATCGTCGTCATTACGCCTCCCAAACATCACCGTCTCATTGGGTGTCTTGTTTTCTCTTCCCTTCCTAAATCATTCTTCGAGAAAAGGTACTCCAACTCTCTCTTATTGCGTTTACTCTTCCCCACTCCTTTGTCGTTGTCGTTGTGCCTCCTAAATATCACCGTCTTCCAAGATATTATTAACTCTCATGAGATTAAAGTAACTCAGGTTAAGATAAACACTCAATTAAAATATGATACATTAAAAAGGATAACTTACATGTTACTTTAGAGAGGGTAGCATAACATTCACTATATATATAAAACAGTTGGTATCCTCTTTTGGCAAAATTACGAAGAGGATTTTGAGGTCTTTAAAAATCACTATCAATGGTTCATTCCGTGGTTTAACATGGATTTTGATCATGTCTAAGATTTTTGGTGATTTGAGACCTATTTAAGACAATAAAGTAGTATTTATTTATACCATAATGTTAGTGAGATTAAAAAATTAGGAAGAACTTGTTTTATTTAATTTTTATTAATTATTATAGTAATTAATAAATATTAAATAATGCGAGTTTTAGTTGTTTTTTATTAGTTATTTTTTATTATTAAATATTTTCGTTATTTATAACTTCATAATAATTTTAAAATTTTTATAAAGTAACTATCATGTTTTTTATTGTTATTGTATGTTGTAACAATATTTTAAGTTTTGTCGTAGTAAAGAGTAGATGTTGTAAAATTCTTGGTAGGTAGGGGCAGCAAAACACCTCTGCCAGATGTTTGTAGATATCCGCAACAAAAGTGCAGCTCCACAACAATATCGCCACATCAAAGAAAATGGTACATAACATATAACCAATTATAATATAAGCTAATTAAAAACCTTCTTTACTTATTCTTATTACATATATGTGGTTTTTAAATATAAAATTAGTGTATGTTCTCATGTTTTACACGGG
>NC_029792.2:19134686-19143955 GCF_000816755.2 Arachis ipaensis
TAAATAAAATTATATAAATTTTTATTAAAATTTAAATAAAAAATATATATAGTAATTATTATTATAAATATTTTATAATTTAAAAATATTAATAATAATTCATATTTATTTTAATCAATTTAGATTAGTTGAATGGTCATTTTATTTGTCTGCTTAAGTAAGTATTTAGAGTTCGAATCTCACCTTGTGTGTATAACAATCTATTAGTTAGCAACAGACCCTTGATAAATAGAGCATCAATATGTGGTGGATTAGTCCTCGATTTGCCGAGTTAAGAAATCCGTAGAAAAAAATTGTATTTGTCTTTAAAATAGATTAATTTTTCATTAATAGCAATACTTATGGACTTTTATCTTTGTTAAAATTTACTTGAGACAATTTTATTTGTTGGTATCGTATTCATTCTTGAAGTCAAAAAAATATAATTAACATTGTTATTTGTTAAAACTTCACATGATTTTTAAATTTTTAAACTTATAAACTTATGTCATTACAAAAGTTATTAGATCGATTAATATTTTTTGATAACATGGTGTACCGAAACACCATCGTTGAGTATTAGTTAGTGTGAAGAGAAACCAATAATGACTTTTGTTATTCAATATATAATTTATTCTATTGAAAAATAAATTAATATTTCCTAAACTTGTAAATACATTTTCTTCTAATTTCTTACACTATTTTATTTGACAATATTTATCATTAAAAAAAATAGTAAATGACCATACTATCATACAATATATATAATGTACAAAGTAATTTTTATCTTAAAATTAATTCTGGCTAGTGAGATAAAGTTTAAAATATTTTTTTATTTTCTTACTCAAATTTAAATTTAAATTTACAATTGATTAACGATTCATCCTTTTTTGATTTCAATAAAAAAATAAATTGGTTAGATACAAAATATTCAGTATTTAATAATTTCAATTATTTAAATTTTAATTACCAAAAATTGGGTTAAAAATTAATTATAAACTTAATAATCGATAACTTCAAGTTTATAATCAATCAAACATAAAACATAATCCAAAATATAACTTAGAACATCTTCAATTATCATCTTCATCTTTTTGTAGATCAATAACATCATAGAAATTTAATTTGTAAAAAAAAAAATGACCCTGACAAAATAAAAACTTGGCCCAGCAGGGAAGTCTGTCCGGCCCCGCCCCCATCCACCAAAGCCCATAGATTAGGCGGTGCAGGGTAGGCGGGCTTTTTAAGTTTGGCGGTCTCAAATTTTCAGCCCAACCCATCTTTTTTGGCCAGTTATGTGGGCCAGCCATCGCGGGTTTCGACCTATTTGCCACCCTTAGTCCCCATCCATTTTCGTGTGGCAGGTCGTGAGGATTTCACGAGTCCCCATCTATCCCCAAAACGCGAGTAATTCCTGTAAATACCTGTTTCGGCTGATTTTGTGATAATCTCTATTGCTAACATTCATTGGTTCGTGACGTGAAGCTATTCTAGCCACTTAATAAATTCTCAGATAATCAAAATTTAGGTTATATAATTTTTATAAAGTCACATGTATCCTTATTATAACAATATTAATAGAAGATAAATAGATAAACACTAAACTATTGTTTGGATATAAGATGGAAAATAAGAAGAAAGAAAATAAGAGGAAAGAAAAGTATATTTTTGTGTGTTGTTTAGATGAAAAAAAATGAATGAAAAGAAAATAAAAAAAAAATTTCTTTTACTTGGATGGAAAGAAAAGTAAGAAGAGAAAAAATTATAATAGAGTAAAATTATATTAATGTTTTTATATATTATATATAAATTATAATTCAAATAGTATAGTTTTTTTTTTTTTTTGCAATTTTGAAGAGAAAAATTTTACATGAGCTCCACATACACTTTTATGTTTTCCATTCAATTTCTTTATTGATCCAAACAGTAAAAAATTGATTTTTTCATCCATTTTTTTTCTAGCATTTTATTTTTCTACAAATTCTTCTAATCCAAACAATGCATAAATAAGTCAGATTTTTCATATATATAATAATAACTAATATCACATATTAGGATTTACGTTGATAAATCAAAGCCACCCCAAAATTATCTGAATTCCCCAAACCCAAGAACATTACCTAGTTGTCTCTATTTACATTTCTATATAAATCGAATTTAATGAATTCGAATTAGGGTAATCAGTAGTAAATCGAATCTATAGAATTCGAATTACTTGACATTGTGATTCGAAAGTAAATTGAATTCAAAGAATTCGAATTATGTCATCTCCTACTAAATCGAATCTATAAATTTCAATTTATAGGGTCCATGCTAAATTGAAGCAATAAGGTTCCATTTATACTCATTTAGTAGCAATCCATCTTATTGTAAATCAAATCTCCTTCATTCGATTTAGTAGCATAGATAGCATCCAAGTAATTCGAATCTTATAGATTCGATTCACTATGAAAACACATAATTCGAACTCCATAAATTTGATTTACATAGATATATAAATTGAGACATACACGTCGTAGCCTTTTTTACTTTGGGGGATATACGTAAAATTGGCTTGCAAATTATTTATAAAGGTGATTTACCCCATATATTATAACTTGTAAAATCATAATATTTTGAGAAGTGATATATAGACAACTTAAATGTTGATAAGTTTAAAAAATTTTAGAAAAAAATAAAAATATAAAAAAAATATATTTTGATAAATAAAGATTTTTAAAAAAAAAAAAATTTGTCCATAGTCTATGATTAATAAATTTAAAATTATATATATGTTATTTATTTTATATATTTCTTTTTATTTCATAAAGATTTATAATTTTGTTATCGACGATGTTNTCAATCTAATTAATTAGTTTGTAATTGATTTGATTTAATCATTTAAAAAGATTTGAATAACCCCTTTTTAGAAATATTACAATCTAAATAATATAGATTGAAGATAAGAAAAATATAACTAAATTATATAATACAACATAATACTCCTAAAAATTTGTCTTATAGCAGATTTAATATCAAGATATTTATCATCATCTGTAGTATAATCTAATTTCACAATTATTTAAACACTGTTTTTATGAAAAAAATTGTATTATTTATTTTGGAAAAAAAATTACTCACTATTATAATTTAAATAGAATATAAAATAGATATTAAACCAATTTCTTTTAATAATTACTCAGTCACAAATATCCATCAAGAACATGAGATTTAAGAGCATATAAAGTAAATATAATACCTACAACTTTTACACTACTACAATAAGATGATTATCATAAGTCTTTTTAGCATAAATTAAACAGAATAACATATAATAATAAAGAAACAATCAAACCCAAAAAAATTATAGAACACCTATCATACACTACGACTGTTAGTATT
Organism: Arachis ipaensis; assembly: GCF_000816755.2. NCBI lineage: Eukaryota > Viridiplantae > Streptophyta > Magnoliopsida > Fabales > Fabaceae > Arachis > Arachis ipaensis. The sequence goes on from NC_029792.2 coordinate 19,138,047, forward strand.
GAGGAAGCTTTAACCATTTATTCTTTTATTAGCTATCTTTTTATCTACTCTGCACTTCATCTACAAATATGTTAAGGACTAAACCTATTCTTCAAACTTTCAAAATTCTATATATTCTTGTCAAAACACAATATTATTATGCCTTTTTTCTTTATTGAAACCATTGAATGGAAGAGCTTTAGTAAAAAGATGAGGTTCTCTTATAATATGTATGACTTTTTATGATAATAAAATAAAAATGAAAAGCATGAAATAATATTGTGTATATTTAAGTTAATTTTAATCTTTTTTTAATAACCAGATTTATCGTAACATAACTGATAAACAATGACAGTTAATACGGATTGGATATGTTTTGAATATACTATACATTTTATGGCTTTGTACGAAACAATATTAGTTTTAATTTATATATTTATTATTGGATATTAAAAATAAAAAAGCATTTCTGCATCTGTATTGTTAGCATTTTTCAAACCTTTCTCAACTCTGACCGTGATTAGGCCTAAAAGATCACCTACCTCGTTGGAAATAAATGTAATCCAATCAATTTTCATCTGATAGTGCTATACATTCACATAATCATAGGAGAATTAACTTTAGCGAGATAACAATATGGTATTTAGTTACCACATGAGTATTTTTATATATAGAATTATCAATCAATTATGTATGGTTTCTGATGAAAATAATATATTCAACATACATGGGTATTGTTTGTTAGGTAAAAGATAACAAATTGACAAAGAAAATTATTTACAACGGGTATATTCATTTTAAAAAATATTTTTCTATATAATACTATAAAAAATATCATGGTCACTCTGAATTACTACAGGTTCAACTTCATCGACAATGGTAGAATGTCTAAATTGAGACATTTTTAGATTATAATATTTGTCAAACAAATAATTAATGAAACACTCATCCATACCTTCTCATTTTGAATACATTTATACATAAAAAAGAGTTAAAATAGCAAAAGCGATAAAAATAATGATTTTTATAATTTTGTGTGGCTATCTATATATAGAAGACCAGAAGACCATGATTATGTAACAAAATTAATTTTATTTATTGCATTCAATTTGAATAAGTAAAAAATCATCTTATTTTAGTTTAACCCTTAATTCACATTATTTGAATTTAGTTCAATATATATGATTTGATTTGATTTAATTATTAATAAAATAGATTTTTTCTGAATCCTTATTACTTGTTCGTTGCTAATTTTTACATAATTACGTAATAATTTCCGCCTATAAAACTATTAACTACCTAATATTATGATTTAATTAATAAGAATGATGATATTAATATTTTTTTGTAAGTCTTGTTATTATTTATAATTAAGAAATAGCCATAAATAAATTTATTTTCTTAATGAATGTTAATTTTGTTGTCAAATTCTATATTATCTTTAAAATTTTAGCGTAATTGAATATAATTTCTACATTTTGAAATGAATTTACTTGAAAAATTAACATATAAATTACATTATTATTACAAAATTATTTTTTTAACATAATTAGTGGTACTTATTTGAACCATTAAATTTAGCTTCTAATGATATTAAAGTCAATCTATTTTATTATCTTATGTCTTTAAAGAATTTACACGGCTGATGCCACTAAGATGCTTCTCTGCTTTTTCATGAATGATACATTTTTTGGAACAGCTTTTCATTTATCTTAAAATCCCTCTATAAATGATATTTCCATATAAACTAAATGGATTCATGCAAATTTTCAACAAAGAATAACAAATTCTATGGACTGCTCATATTTTTCAAATATAAGAACTTGATTTTACCTGCTCCCTTTACACATTAGTCCGAGTCCAATAGGATGTTCCCTTATATATATTTTTTTGTGACCATGGAAATTTAATGATTTCCAAAAAACAAATGGTGGAGAATTCGACCAATCTTTAACCACTAATACATGTTTACTTTTATTCTTGCAAATGCATAAATTCAAGAATTTGACCATTATCATGCATCTCATCAAGAAGGTTATGCAAAACCTATTATTTGCACATTGGAAAGCTTTTGTAGCATTTTTTACCAGAAAAGAAAGTTTGGTATTCATATAAATTAAATCATATGAAATTTGTTTATTTTATTGAACAATAAATTTTTACAAAAATGTAGTCTCACGACCTCTTTTAACATTTTTACAAACAATATTCATACCATTATTAACTCGCTCTATCATTCTTTTTTAGGCATAACATTAGAAAAAAATATAATTGGTTTTCATTCTAAAAAATAAATTCATAACAGGTCAACTGACATAGAAATATAATAATTAAAAAAAAATTTATTACAATGAGTATATTCATTTTAATAAATATTCTTTTATCTAATATTATAAAAAAATACATTGGCCACTTTGAAATGTTACTGGTCAACTTCCATCCACAGTAGTAGAATGTCTAAATTGAGATATATTCATTAAACAAATAATCAATAAAACCCTCATCCGTACTTTATCATTTTGGGTACATTTATACATAAAAGAAATTATAGGTAAAGAAAAAAAAAGAAGAAAAGAAGAGTTGAAATAGTAAGAGCATACAAATCACGATTCTTATGATTTTGTGTGGCCATCTATATATAGTAGACTAGACAACTATGATTATCTAACAAAATTAATTTGTATTTATTGTATTCAATTTGAATAAGTAAGAAATTATTTTATTTTAATTTAGTCCTTAATTCACATTATTTGAATTTAGTTCAATATATATGATTTGATTTGATTTGATTTAATTATTAGTTGAAAATATCTTAATTGCCTATCTTATGTTAGGTACCAGACAAATGACACAACAAAATATAGAGATGAAAAATTAGAAATTTGTATAAAATATGGAAACAATTGAATAACTTTCTTTGAGAATTACAACTTCTCTCTATCACAAGGAAACTACAATAACACTCTCTCTTGACAAAAGGAGAACACACTTCTCTCTCTATATATAGAAGAAAACTACTCAAAGAAATATTATGTTATTCTCTTTGGATGACTTGATTGAAATGTTTTGGATCCAAATAGCTTCCTTGCATGCTTGTGTAGCTGCCATATATTCAGTTTCTGTAGTAGATAAAGCTACAACAGTCTGTAATTTAGATAGCCAGCTCACAGCTCCTCCTGCAAGTGTAAACACATAGCCTGTAGTAGATTTTCGTAGAATAATGAAATCATTATCACCAGACCTCTTGTAATAAGTACAATGATCTGAACAAAGTCTATTGTATCCAAGGCTAATAATGAAAGAATCAAATCTCTTATACCAACACCTTGGCGCCTGCTTTAGACCGTACAGAGATTTAGTTAACCTGCAAACCAAGTTTTCTTTTCCTTGATCATCTTCTGCAAATATCACATCTCTACTGACAACTACCTTGCGGGCAATGGGATCCCACAGGCGATACCCCTTAACACCGTCAGCATAACCCAAGAATATACATTTTCTAGACTTTGGGTCTAGCTTTGTTCTTTCTTGGGAATTGTACATCACGTACACAAGACAACCAAATATATGTAAAGAAGAATAAATGGCTTATCTTGCCACATCTCCATTGGTGTCTTTATCCCAATTGCAGTTGATGGTGACCGATTTATCACATAACAGGCGGTTTTAACAGCTTCTGCCCAAAAAGACTTGGCTAAACCTGCAGTTTACAACATAGCTCGTGCTCTTTCTAGGAGAGTCCTATTCATTCGCTCTGCTACATCATTTTGCTGAGGCGTATATGCAACTGTGAATTGTCGTTGAATACCTGCTTGCTTGCAAAATGTTAGAAAATTACCATCAACATATTCTCCTCCATTATCTGTCCTTAAACACTTGATCTTCTTTCCAGATTCAAGTTCTAACTTTGTTTTGAACTCTTTGAACATCGCAAACACGTCTGACTTTCTTGATCGGGTACACCCATAGCCTCCTAGAGTAATCATCAATAAATGATACAAGATATTTTGCTCCTCCTAGGGACATCTCCGGCGATTCCCACACATCAGAATGAATCAACTCCAATATGTGCTTGCTCCGAGCAGTTGATCTACCAAACGTAAATCTATGTTGTTTGCTTGTAACGCAGTGCTTACAAAATAGTAAGTTTACCGATTTGAGCCCGGGAATGAGATTACGTTCTACAAGAATCTTCAAGCCTCGTTCTGACATGTGGCCTAGTTTGCAATGCCATATCATTGTCATTTCTTCTTGGCTTGTTGAAGCAACTGATGCCTCTGCCTCTTGCAAAGTATCTCCCATAAGCATGTATAGATTTGCTGCAATCTTTTCTGCTTTTATTACCACAAGAGCTCCTTTAACAACTTTTAAGATCCCACCTTCAATATGGGTCTTACAACCAAGTTCATCCAATTGCCCAATCGACAACAAATTCTTCTTCAAGCCTTTCACGTGTCTTACCCCTTGAAGTGAACGAATAGAATCATCAAACATTTTTATTTTGACAGTACCCATTCCAACAATTTCTAAGGCATGATCGTTTCCCAAAAACACAGATCCTTCTAAGACAGGTTCATATGTACAAAACCAATCACGATGAGGAGTCATGTGCCATGTTGCTCCTGAATCAACAATCCAAACATCAGTGAGCTGTTTACTGCCTTTAGAACCAATTGTTGCTTCGCCATACAAGATTTCTCCATCATCAGAGATACTTGCAACACATCCTTGAGAACTTGATCCTTCTGGAACCTTCTCTATACTCTTCTTATTCCAACAATCTTTCTTGAAGTGCCCTCTCTTACCACAATTGTAGCATTTGACCTGCTTCTTACTTTGTGACTTTGGTCTACTTTGACTCCCACTGAAACCACGCTCCATTGATCTCCCTCTTGTCATCAACAAAGCCTCTGCTTGTTTTGAGCTTTCTAATCTATCTTCCTTATTCTTGCGCCTAGATTCTTCTTCAAGAACCGCAGCAGCCATGTCATCAAAAGAAAGATAATCAGTCAAAACATTATTAGTTAAGTTAATGATAAGCTGATCATATGAATCTGGTAGGCTTTGAAGTAAGAGCTCTGCACGTTCGTTTTCCGCTATGGTATATTCCAACGATGAGAATTGGGAAAATAGCGTATTTAGATTGTTGATGTGATCCGTTGCCGATGTGGATTCACTCATTCGAAGAGTATAAAGTCTTCTCTTCAAGAATATCTTGTTGTGAAGTGACTTGACTTCATATAATTTGGTGAGAGCATCCCAAATTTCCTTTGCTGTCTTTTTCTCTGCTACACTTGATAAAACTGAATCAGCTAGTGCCAAGTGTAAGTTTGCAACAGCATTGTTGTCCATCTCCTTTCATTTTTCATCTGTAATTCCAGTGGGTCTACCTTCAATTGCTGTCACGCAATTGTCTTTTCTCATAATGGCTTTTATCTTCAATTTTCATATGGAAAAATTACTCCCACTGAATTTCGAAATTTCATACTTTGCTGCCATTTTTTTTAGACGATAACTCGCAACGGAAAAAAAAATATATTAATCAGCAACCTTTGGCTCTGATACCACTGTTAGGTACCAGACAAATGACACAACAAAATATAGAGATGAAAAATTAGAAATTTGTATAAAATATGGAAACAATTGAATAACTTTCTTTGAGAATTACAACTTCTCTCTATCACAAGGAAACTACAATAACACTCTCTCTTGACAAAAGGAGAACACACTTCTCTCTCTATATATAGAAGAAAACTACTCAAAGAAATATTATGTTATTCTATCTGGATGACTTGATTGAAATGAATTAAAGAAAAACTCAATTTATAGGTGAGTCTCTTCAATATGAACCATCCGTCAATTAGAGGTATATAATTCTTCTCTTTTTCAACCACTAAAATTCTAAGGTTATAAACTAAGATTGTTTATTA
>NC_029792.2:19148337-19157559 GCF_000816755.2 Arachis ipaensis
CTACACTTTTAATCATTTCGATTAAAATCTTTTATATATTTATTTATTATTGATTTATTTTACTCTCCATTATTTGTTAGAATCAAATATTGGAATTATTAGTTGAAAATATCTCAGTTGCCTATTTTATTCATAAATTTATTATTTTAATGACTAATAAATTAATCAAATTAACTAATTAGTACACACAATAAATTTAGTTTAATAAATTAAAAAAAATAAATTAAAAATACTAACAAATAAAATATTAAAATAAATAAATTAGAAAATACTACCAAATCAAATTGATATAAATTATAATAAATTATATGATATTTAAATATCTAATTAAATCAATTAGTTGATATAGTTAGTTTATCGTAATAACTTGTATTTAATGAGTTAAAAGAAATAAATTAAAAAATACTCTCAGAAACATATCACGTCAGCTTCATTATTAAATGATAAAAATCCGATTTTTATATAATAGAATAGATAACATGTTGATATGTCATCAGAGCAAGTCGAGTCGCCCACCTACTAGAATTGGGCTTTTCAAGTAGGTTCCCACAAGGAAGGACAACCATACGTGACATAGGTTGATCGATTCTCCCATATAAATTTAATTTTTCATATTTTTCAAGCTAGATATTATTAATATATAATTACCTATTTAATGCTTTTATGTTTTTTACTCTTTGTAGGACACTATACACCTATTCCCACATTTAAATGAATATAGGTGACTAATTTGAAAAGTATGATCAACAAGCTGTACACGTTTGTGCAATCCATGTTAATATAAAATGACTTTTCTAGCAATACAAAAATACCCTTTACTCCTCCCTTAATGGTTGGCAATGGTAATAAACGCATGTCTCGAGGTGACGATCTGCTATCACTTAGATAACCCTCTGCCCACGAGTACAATGTTGAAGCTGATGATGATGACAAAGTTGTCGACAAAGACTACATGTGAGCGATATTTTATTATATTATTGGCATTTCATATTTCTATTGAATTTATGCAAATTTTAAGTTGTTAGTAATTAATTAATGTAATAAATTTTTAAATTTATCATTTATTTTATTATGATCAATATATAGTAGGTGTTTCACTTGATTATTGGTAACCTCGACAGGGTGTCGAATCAAGTTTGTATCAAAATCTTAATTTGGAGAGTAGATACAATTCCTCTGAAAAATAGTTGGCTCGACTTGTAACACTCTAACTATCAAAATGTCACGCTTCCAGCTGCACCACTTTGATAACTCGGGTATTACGACAACTCTTATAATATTTAATACTAAAATATGTGTCTGTTTAAAACTTAAATCGTATTACCGCTCATGAGACTTTTTAATAGATAACATACATCCATACAAATATCAGTACTTATAAAGGATACCTATATATATACATATTAATAATTTTACCAGCATTACCTAATACAATTCCTATCCCTCTTACAGAATGTATAAAGATAAAGGCGAGGAAAAACATAATATCTAAAACAATACAATACATCATATAAACGGAAAACAGAATAAACTCTTCGTGACTTCCTCGTCCATATCCTGATTAAAAGGAAACACCTATAAGGGAGTGAGAACATCATCCTCGAAAGGGTTCTCACTATAGAGTTGCAGAATTACTATAATAGGATACGTGAAAATAAAACTGTTACAGTGATTAATAACCGCCTTATGAATCTTTTCAAAACCAAAGATTTAATATCAAAATTCCGAAATTCTTTCTGGAAGAGAAAACTGTTAATTCTTCAAAAATCTGAAAGCCTTTCTAAAAGTCTTTTCTAGACAGTATGAATGACCCAGCTGTTCCAAACATAGGTTCATTAAGTCTATGCTGAACAAGTTTATTTTTTCATACTTTTCTAAGCCAAAAACACAAACCAAACACGGCCTTCGGCCCATCTCATAATCAGCCACGGCCCTAGGTCCAAACTATTCAATCCACAACCAATCCATCACAATCCAACAGAGTTTCAGTCGCAAACACAAGTAGGAAAGCTCAAGCACAAACAAGCAGTTACATCGAGTAGAACAATTAACAGTTAAACACAATTAATCACATAGGCAAATTAAGTACAATATGCACACCCAAACAATCGCACATAGATGGATATGATGAATACCTGTCCTAGTGGCTGATGAGTCTCATCTGTTGGTTATAAAGCCAACCTGACAAGTCCTGGTAGCTAACCATTGGACTGTCCCTCTGTCGTGTATCCCCAACTCGAGTTATTCACAATCGTAATCATAATCACACAACACCCACACTGATGTTTATCCACGGGGGCGAGCTCATCCGGAACTTTCACAGTGTCCGGCCACACTTACGACATAGGATCAGTAGAGTATCGAGTGTCAACCTGGAGCACGTGGTGGCTAGCCACTGCTTCTACCCATAAAAACTCGTATCTCAGATAATTGGAAGGGCAACTATCACTTTATCAACTCAATAATCATCCATATTCATACTCAGCCATCCGGCTCATAATATATTCCACAATCAGCCATAATTCATTATCATATACAGCCATTCCGGCTCAATATATTCCTCAATCAGCCATAATTCATTATCATATACAGCCATTCCGGCTCATAACATAATAGCACTCGCACCATCCAACATCATAAAACTCATAAAATCATCATTCAAGCCATAAATCACTTTTTCTCAAATCACTTTACTTTGAAATCAAAAATTAATTCTTTCCAGTCTTGGCTTTAAAAGACTCAAGAGTAGGATTAAAATACTTTCGAATGCATTGATCATGAAGAGTGAAAAAACCTTTCAAAAACCATTTCATGTTTTCAAAGAAAAAGGTGCGCAACAAACACTTTGTAAAAGAATATCAAAAGTATAAATGTGGCATCCTTTAATACAATTTCATGTTGAAATAGATTAGGTAGAGTTTTAAAACAAAATAAACACCGATTTGGCTAAGAACAAAAATATTTCCCCAAATGTTTTAGATAGTTAGGTGCACAACCTAACCAAAAGTAATCATAAAACTTGAAAGAAAACCAAATGCTTGTTCAAAAATTCTCAAAGTTCATATTCAAACAAGCATGTATAAAAATTATAGCAAGGATGAAAGAGGAAGTTAAACTCTATTTAGAAAAGAAAATTCGAGGTAAAATTTTGCTTATAGGTTGGTAAAGGAAATAAGTAGTGCGTTACAAATGGACAGGTCTCTACTAAATAAGGAAGCTTTTCAAAACTTCATTTAAACTAGCGCATGCCAACTTTAAAATAACTTTGTCAAAAATTGAACAATGGTTTCAATTACAATCAAGCAACAGAAAAATTTGACTTACAATATCCTTAAAGAGGAATCAAAACGTCTTTAAAAAAATTCAAAACGAAACTCCGAGAGTATACTTGAAATCACCACCTCACAAGAACATTCAAGAAGATTAGGACGTACTAAAAGGGAATCAACTCATCAATAGCAATTCTCGAGAAAGAATCTTTGACTAAGAACTCTGGCAAAAACAATGAGAGGATAAACGATATACGAAATTGAAACAAATCAAGCTGACTCATATAAGGATCGGATGAGATTCACAAGAGAAGGGAAGCCGAGATTGATGGTACTGCTCACAAGAGGTAGAAGAATGATTAAAAACAGAATCAAGTATGACATTCATAGAGATGAAAAGCTTAAGAAAGAACAAGTCCGTTCATAAGAAGAAAGATATGAGTCCAACATTTTCAAAAGAACAACAATGGCATAAACAATGTAGTATGCTAAACCAAACTCAAAAAATAAATTAGGTGAAGTTTATCAAACGAAAATCAACCGGAATAAAAGCGAAAAATTTTTTCTTTCCAGAATTTTGAAAAATACCTAAATACATAATCAAATAAAGATATGCATTGGAACTGTAGTAAAATTATTAGAAAGTCAAATTGTATTTAAAGTAGGTGTAGTTCCGTAAACCATTAAAAGTACAGGCGAAGTATTAGAAATAGATAGTTGTTAAACTGTATAAGGAATTTTCAAAGTTTTATATAGATATGTGTATATCGAATCAACAGCAATTTTATAAAAAATTTTAAATTGGTTGTAATTACTATCAAAAAAGAGAAAAACTGAATCACAATTTCTTTAAGAATGGACTCAGAATAAGGACTAAAATGGTACAACGCATCAAGACAAGTTCAAAGCTATATCAAAGAATACATGAATCAAGAAGAAGAATTTAAACAGAGAAAGATAGATATAACAAGGATTTCAAACAAGCATATGCAATTAGGATCAAACAAGAAAGCATATGAATAGAGGAATATGGTTGAAAAATCAAACTACTCTTCAAAAGGATTAGCAAACAAGAACTTCAAGTTAGGCTATGAAAGAACAAGCCGACTCGAACAGAATTCTAGACACATAACTGAATAACCTCGAGAAATAGTTTCTAACGTTCCCAAAACCCACTAATCGCTTTACCTATTACTCGTATATCGTCTATGACAACCAATTAGTGCTTTCATATACATAATTCACTAGTTTTAAGCCGGCCAAACTTAATACCAAGAAGTATGTAATGCAAGACTAACAGCGTTAATCAATAGACCGTCATGTGCATAAAGCTCTAATTCTCGTCATTCGACAAGACTATTGCATGACAGAAACTCAGAATATGCAATTGAAGCATAGTCGGTCCATTCCTCAGGCTCTACAGGAACGACCGTTCTGATACCATAATGTAACACCCTAACTATCAAAATATTATGCTTCCGGCTGCGCCACTCTGATAACTCGGGTATTACGACGACTCTTATAATATTTAATACTAAAATATGAGCCTGTTTAAAACTTAAATCGTATTACGGCTCAATAAACTTTTTACATACATCTATACAAATATCTGTACTTACAAAGGATACCTATATAGATACATATTAATAATTTTACAAGTATTACCTAATACAATTCCTATCCCTCTAACAGAATGTATAAAGATAAAGGCGAGGGAAAACATAATATCTAAAACAATACAATACATCATATAAACGGAAAATAGAATAAACTCTTCGTGACTTCCTCGTCCATATCCTAAAAAGGAAACACCTGTAGGGGAGTGAGAACATCGTCCTTGAAAGGGTTCTCACTATAGGGTTGCAGAATTACTATAATAGGATACGTGAAAATAAAACCATTACAGTGATTAATAATCGCCTTATGAATCTTTTCAAAACCAAAGATTTAATATCAAAATTCCGAAATTATTTCTGCAAGAGAAAACTGTTAATTCTTCAAAAATTCGAAAGCCTTTCTAAAAGTCTTTCCTAGACAATATGAATGATCCAGCTGTTCCAAACATAGGTTCATTAATTCTATGCTGAACAAGTTTAGTTTTTCATACTTTTCTAAGCCAAAAACACAAACCAAACACGGCCTTCGGCCCATCTCATAATCAGTCACGGCCCTAGGCCCAAACTATTCAATCCACAACCAATCCATCACAATCCAACAGAGTTTCAGTCACAAACACAAGTAGGAAAGCTCAAGCACAAACAAGCAGTTACATCAAGTAGAACAATTAACAGTTAAACACAATTAATCACATAGGCAAACCAAGTACAATATGCACATCCAAACAATGGCACATAGATGCATATGATGAATGTCTGTCCTAGTGGCTGATGAGTCTCATCTGTTGGTTATAAAGCCAACCCGACAAGTCCTAGTAGCTAACCATTGGACTGTCCCTCTGTCGTGCATCCCCAACTCGAGTTATTCACAATCATAATCATAATCATACAACACCCACACTGGTGTTTATCCACGGAGGCGAGCTCATCCAGAACTTTCACAGTGTCCGGCCACACTTACGACATAGGGTCAGCAGAGTATTGAGTCTCAACTTGGAGCACGTGGTGGCTAGCCACTGCTTCTACCCAGAGAAACTCGTATCTCCGATAATTGGAAGTGCAACAATCACTTTATCAACTCAATAATCATCCATATTCATACTCAGCCATCCGGCTCATAATATATTCCACAATCAGCCATAATTCATTATCATATACAGCCATTTCGCCTCAACATATTCCACAATCAGCCATAATTCATTATCATATACAGCCATTCCGGCACATAACATAATAGCACTTGCACCATCCAACATCATACAACTCATAAAATCATCATTCAAGCCATAAATAAATTTTTCTCAAATCACTTTACTTTGATATCAAAAATCAATTCTTTCCAGCCTTGGCTTTAAAAAAAAAACTACATTTCTCAAATCACTTCTAGCTTATAACCATCTTTTTCAAAAGAAATTTCCTCTTTCAAAACAAGCCACATTTTCGTAACATCCTTCTAAAACTTCCAAACGATCCAGCAACCAGGCCAAATTAAAAAATCTCTTATGAAAGATTCAAAAATCAGTCATCCTAAAACATAATTTGGTAATAGAAATTTCTCGTCAGAGTCTCAAGACTTTAGGAAAGGACAACCTATCTCAATTTCTTAAAAATTTATTGAAACTCTTAAAATCTTAGATTCTTGGTTTAAGTAAATGGAAACAGAATTTATTATAAAACCGAATCATATAAAGTCACAAGTCCCGACCCAATCCAAAACCAATTCACTTGAAACGGAACTAGTCCATTAGAATTAAAACCACTTTTAGGTTCCTTCTTGAAACCAATTCTCTGACTTCTTCCAAAATGTCACAAATGCAATTATTCAATCAAAAGTCCAATTTCCTTTAAAATCTTTAAAAGCTTCTCTGAACGAAATTCTTAAGCCTAACTAAAAGCATAAGCCCTTTTTATATTAAAAATCAATATTAGAACATAATACTTTCCTTCAGTGGTTAAAAATGGTAAAATAATTCCTTTCTAAATAAATCGAACTCAAGACATATAGTTTACCTAAATAAATTAAACTCGAAAATATAACTATTTTCTTAAAAAATCAAATAATACAATTTCTCAAATCTAAACCTTTCTAAATAACTTTTCAAACAAAGTCTAAGATTTTTATAGAAATTTTGGCAGCACCTCCCCTAAAACTTAGACTTTGCCACCCTTTTTGGGTCCCAACCAAACCATTCCACAATCCTTTTCAACAGTCCAAAACCCAAAATCAGCTCAAAAGCAAGCTAAATCCAACATTCACCTCATTTTCATATCTCAAGAAAAATATTTCAAGATCAAATCATTATCAACTGATTAAACTCATTTCCAAAACTTTAAAGAAACAACTCAGCAACAATCCATTTATCAAAACCAAACAATAATCCAATCAAACATATAACCATATTCATACAGAATAGCCAGATAATACATAAGACTTGTACAATCACTAAAAAGTATATAATTCTCAAATCAGTGTCCATTTATAACAATTCCAGATATAAAATAGCTTTTTAGAAAAGCCCCTACCTCAAAGTCGAACTCTTTAAAGTTAACGCGTTAAGAGTCCTCTTTCTATCCTTAACTCGCAGCAGCAACCTCAGTGATTCCCAGGCAATATCAACAGCGACAATCAAGGTTCACAGCAATGACGACTTATCTGACGTAAATTGGGATTAATGCGAAATAGATATTAAATAAAATTAGAACATAATTGTTAATAGAGCATCGCGGTAACAAGGAACGAAACCAATTAGTCTCACCACGAGAAATGAAGCGAGATGACATCGCAGCAGCTTTCCTTTTAATCATACAATTCTCGAAACTCAACCCTGAGATATTAACATCGCAACATTCTCAATAATTTATAACAGAATACTAACACCGAGAGTTTGAAATAAAATATGGAAAAGTATATGGAACCAACTCCTAATCAGTCAAAAATGGAACAACTTAATTAATTATAATTATATTAATAATTAATTTTAAATTTTTAAATTCAAAATTTAAAAAATTTAAAATTGATTAAGTAAACCTAATTAAAACCTATAAAAACCTTCCTCTTCTTTCTCACATTAACCTACCCACCTCCAACAATCACATACACAGACTCCTCTCTCTCACTGTTAAGCCCCCTCCGCCTCCCCACCGTGACCCACTCCTCTTCTATCACCGACATCTAGCTCGTCAGATCCCCACCGTCGACAAGAACCGCTTCCCTTTCTTAAACCAGATGTGTTACCAGAGCCGCCGTTGTAGTTGGAGTTGAACTTGAGCTCGATCCCTAAGGCGGCGGCAATTTCGAGGGCGGGAGGACAGCCGGAGAAGCCATGGAGGCGGTGGCGGCGTGGAGGGAGGAGGCGATGGAGGAACTTTTGTGTGCGTCGGAGTCGCAGTCGTTGCAGAGCACGAGATTGTCGGTGGCGCATCGCACGGCGGCAGGTTCGTTGCGGTAGTTATCGCAAATTTAAGAGCACACGTGCTTGAGTGAGAGGGCGTTGGCGGAGTGCACGTGCTGGTCACATGAGATGCAGAGCTTGGCAGAGTCGGGGCGGCAAAAGAGAACTGCCGTTTTGGAGTCGCAGTAGTCGCACGGTAGCAGCATCATCACGATGTTGCTCTCTGCGTTTTGGGATATTAGGTGCCTTTTTGATGATTAAAGAGACTGCAAACTACACACTTGATTTTAGCCAAAAGGAGTAGTGGAGCACGAATTGTCCTTGAACAAAAATATAAAAAAAACATTCATTTAATATGAAAAAAAAATCCTAATACTTAACAAAAGAAATATCCAGTTATATTTTAGCAAAAATAATTAAATATTTATAAAATTTAAAAAAATTATGAAATTCTTAAAGAAATAGAGACATTCACATTTGCAATACAAAAAATTTTAAAAAATATATAAAAGAACATCTATTTAGTATAAAAAAAAATATTTTAAAATTTAAAAAAATTATGAAATTCTTAAAGAAATAGAGACATTCACATTTGCAATACAAAAAAAATTCGAAAATATATAAAAGAACATCCATTTAGTATGAAAAAGAAACATTCTGATACTTAGCAGAAGAAACATCCATATATATTAGCTCGTAGAGATTTTGGATTCACCTAGAGGTATTTGGCTGGTTTTTGGCTAATACCCTCTTGGTTCCCTAGCATTGTTGATAAAATATACTTACGATAACAGCAGAACGGATGAGCCGTAATCCCAAACTGACCCAGCAGCAGCTCCGGTAGCGGCCAGAAGCTCCGCTAGATCAACTATAATAACCACACAGCATCAAAATCTTCTTGGAATCCAAAAGGACAGAAACGACAATTAAAACCTTTACCGGAAG
>NC_029792.2:19157679-19158126 GCF_000816755.2 Arachis ipaensis
CGACCGTGGCAACACAAGCCCAGCGAAGACGACAGCGGATGTGAGGCAGCTTTGCGGCGACGACTGCACGATGGTGAAGGCAAACTGGAGCACGAACGGCGGCAAGCTGAACGCAGTCCTGAGCAGCGCGGCGATGGTGCGGCGGTGGCTCCTTCCCCGGCACTCTCCCTCTGTCCCAGATCCCTTTCCTTCTTTCCCTCCCTCTATTCTTTTTCTTTCATGGGTGAAGAAAAACTGTGTGTGTGTTGTTTGATGAGAGTGATGCGGCGATGAGAAGAGTGGGGGAGGGTTAGGGTTTAGGTAAAATTAGGTTTAGGGTAGTTTTGTAATTTCAAATAAAAATAAGGATAATATAGTAATTAGAAATAAATTTTAATCCAACAATAATAATGTATAAAAATACTATTTGTTCATCAATTTTACAAATTATTTTCAATAAAATATTCA
>NC_029792.2:19158569-19160638 GCF_000816755.2 Arachis ipaensis
AGCATTAATATTTTAAAATATTAATTATTTAGTACAAATCATATAAAATTATTATTATTTCACAACTACTAACGTTATAATTTAAATATAGAAAATAACTCAATAATTATGAAATTAAGTAAAATCTTCATTTTAATTATCAAAACTTGATTTAATTATTCTCAATGAAATAATTTCTGAAAATAAAATCTCTAATAATAAATAAATTTAAAATCAACTCATAATAAGATTTTTTAAAAGTTCTGGGTCTTACACGATCCGAAAATAATTTAGTGTTAGTGTCGAAAGTGAATAGTGCAATGTAATGCAGGAAATAAAGTGAAATCAAAATAAGAAAAAGAAAAACAAAAAACAGAATTGAAACTGTTGAAAATGCAAATAAAGAAACTAAATAATAAATGAAAAGGAATAAATTAAAATAAACAATTCAAATAAATAAGCAACAAAAACAAAGCAAAAATAAAAAAAGAACAAATAACTGGATCAAAACAAAAGAAAAGAAACAAACAGAGTCAAATTGAAATTAGGAGAAATTAGATAACTGAATAAAAAGAAAAAAATACTAAATTTTGACAAAAAAAAGAAAACAATAAAATGAACAAAAAAATAAATTGACTCCAGACACTTATTTGTATTTGTACTCTATAATCTTCTGTTGTGTTGTTGAAATTGAAAATTTTTACAGAATTTTGTGTGATTGTGAAATTTTTTTATTGAAGTCCTTCTTTCTTTTACATTTCTCCTATTTATAGGTAGGATGTCTTTTTCTTTCCACGATTTAGCTTCTTCTTTTCTCTCGGATCACGACCTTACTTTGATCACAAAGAATCTTGACAACTAAGTTTAACATCCCACATCTTTTCTTATCTCGGTCTTCAAACTCATGCTCTGTATAGTGATTCTGGATAACATCACGCGTAATTATCTCATTTCGACTTTATTTAGATGCTACTGACTCGACTCTCCTTGCATGATAAGTCGAACACTTGTGCTAACATTCTCATGAAACAACCCATATTCTATTATTTATACGAATCAAATGACATTTCACTTCACCATGATCAAGTTGTTTATGATGTCAAATTTTTGTACTAACACTAAGTAAACAATAGGAAAAAAACCTAACTTATAGGCTAGGCCATCTGTAAATTAAACGAAAAAGTAAAAAGAAATATTTTTTAGGTCTAAAAGAATATTTCTTTTGTTATTTATTGGTGGCCCAGTCAATGATATAATTAATTTAATTTTTTACTTTATATTTAGGGACAATTTTTAGTTTTTTTTACTAACAATCTATGTATTACTAAGAATATTTATTATTATAGGGCATCAATATTGCCAACGTTTTATGATCGACGATGTACTTTTAATGACGATGTTTGTGCGTGACTTTGTTGAAAAAATTTAGGAGGTACACATAAGAGATATGGTACAGATTTCACATCGTTTATTGCTGGCAATGAAAGCAAAAAGGAGGAAGTTGCACTGAAGTTTCTAACTGGCTAAGTAGTTGTCTTGGATATTCTTATTTTAAAAGAAACAGGCAAAAAATATATATCATCCCATAAATAATGCAGCTTTATGTTTATATATGATGAATAATTTTAAATTTAAGTATTTTAATTCATCATGATAATAATATCAAAGAAACTTGAATATAATTTTTAGTTTCTCTTTTATTTAAAAATTTATTTTAAATAATTTTGAATTGAGTTTCAATGGAGCAATGATCATGATATATTGCAAGGATTAAGTGAAAGGTATTGTTATAAAACCCTTTTTTAAAAAATTTAAGTTAATACGTAAAAGTATATACGTATATTTATTAATATGTCTTTCAGTGTAGGAACTTTTTTTCTTCCGTAAATTTTGTTTAGAATATTTTTTATATTGAATTTTTTTTGTGGGTAAAAAATATCAAATTTTAAACCCTTTAGTTATATAGACACCTATATACAAAAGAAAAACAAAGTTTTAACTTGCAAATAATATTTTCATTGATGATTAATTAGTTCAGTATATTAACGAAAATAAAATAAGCGGTCTTATTATTAATAGTATCTGAGATG
>NC_029792.2:19160854-19168036 GCF_000816755.2 Arachis ipaensis
CCAATCTTTAAAAAATATTATTAAATTAAATTTATATTTTTTATATTTTTATTTTTATTTTTTTAAATTTAAAAATATTTTCAAATATTAAAAAAATATCACTCTAAATTTAGCAGACAAAATTGTATAATCAGTTACTCAGCATAGTCACTATAGCATGTACTAAAATAATGATAAAAAGATATTGATCGAGGAATATAAACTGAGAATTATAGAAATAGATTAATGATGGCAACGAGCTATAACAGACTCAACAAAAACTAACAGAATAAGAATGGATTATGTTATTATTCTGTTATAAGCTCCATTACTAAGATTCTACTTTAATTTCCTTCCAGACCCTGAAGCCTATCAAATACTTTAATTTTATGTGATTCTTCAAAACATATTAATGAAAATTGTTTAACAAAATAAAATTAATTACACGCATCATAATTTAATATGGTAATATATGGAGTTATGAACAATTTCTTGAAACTCAAGTAATGCAGAGAATGAGAACGGAGAAGATGCTGAATTTATGTGTAATACTGAACTAAAAGCAAAGAGAATTATACAATGCTATACAATTAAGCTCTCAAAGCAACACTACTCAGCCTTATATATCTCAAAAATAACTTTTTTGAGTTTTTGACTTATGAAAAGTAGTATAATTAATGTCTAGTACAATTTTCAAAATCAAATTGTAACTTTCTAAGAAACTATTTAGGAACTTATAGAGAACTTAAAAAAATGACTTCTCTCATCACTACAAGAAATAAGGCCTCTGGCCACGCTTTTTTTTGCTACGCTTTAAAAGCGTGGCCAAAAATGGTCAACGGCCACGCTTTTATGAGGGTGACGATTGAGGAGAGATTTGGCCATGTTTTTTTTTTGCTACACTTCAAAAGCGTGGCGAAAAGGGTCAATGGCCACGCTTTTATGAGGGTGGCAATTGATTAAAGATTTGACCACGTTTTTTTTTGCTACGCTTAAAAAGCGTAGCCATAGAGAGAAACAGGCACGCTTTTAAAGAGTGGCGACAGAGTTTCATTATTGTGTCGTTTTAAAAGCGTAGCTTTTTCCTACAAGTCTTTTAGTACGCTTTAAAAGCGTGGCCAAAAGGTTCCACAAAAAAAAAAAAAAAACAAAAACAAACGTTTCAGTGAAGTCCTTGCAGATGACCTTGAGTTACACAATTAGCACACCCTCTCTCTTCGAAACTTCATCTTTCTCCATCTTCATGGTGCACTGGCCCTATCCCGTTTCTCCCTCCTTCAAAGAACCTAAACCCTAACTCGTTCAGATATGGCAGCGGTTAACCCTCTCTTCATTGTCCCTCACCCTAAACACTGACGATTAACCCTCTCTTCAGCACTCCAAAGAACATCGAAGAACCCTAGCACTCCGCGAAGAACCACAGCGCTCCGCGAAGAACATCGCCGACGCTCGCAATGCCTCCGTCGATGCTCCCTCTGCCGCCGCTCCCTTCCGTCGCCGCAAACCCATAACCCCTTTCTATTTTTCGCTGCGCTATCGAGCCAGCAGGTAGCAGCGTCTTCATCCCCTGCGCCATCGCGTGCAAACCCCTAACCCCTTTCTATTTTTCGCTGCGCTATCGAGCCAGCAGGTAGCAGCGTCTTCATCCCCTGCGCCATCGCGTCGAGCCTCTTCGCCCTCCATCGTCGAGCCCCGTCCAGCCGTTGTCGTCCAGCGCCTCTCTCTTTTTGGCAGCCACCGCGTCTTCCTCCACCCCTCCCTCTACTCTACCACTCTCTGTCTGCATCATCAAGAATGGAGCATCTGACTCAGGTTGGTTCTTGATTTTTTTGTCTGATTTTTCACTGCTTCTATTTGTTTTTCTATTCTGTTATTGAGTTAATTCTGGTCTGTTCCTAAGTATTTCAGTTCTTGATTTTTGTTATGATTTTTAATTTGTTCTTGATTCTTGGTTGGCATATTTTCTACAGTTCTCTAGTATTCTCTTGGTTGAACTTCTTGGTTTTGATTTGAATGTTTGGTTCTTATTTCTTGAAGTGGGAACTTGAAGTACTATTTTATAAATTAAGAGAGTAATTCCAGTGTAAACCGGATTCAGGCTGTTTCGTGAAATTTCAACCTACTTTTTGAGCACTGAAACTTTAACTTTGGTTTTGGGTTGGCAGCTTGTTATGTTGTCCAAAGAACTAGGCTTGTGGCAATTTAGCTCTCAAGTCTGTCTTTGTCTTTTGGTTATTAGTTCATAAAGATTTTTAATGTCCCTTTTCCAGTGTTTTCTTCTTTACTTTCTTCCAATTTTGCTATTGCTTAAGGAAATTGGATTTTGGTCAAATGTCCACTTTTATCTATATGTAGTAGTGTACACTGTTTGTTGTTCATGGTTACCTTTGTTAATTTTTTTTTAGCTGATTTGTTTTTTTTTTTTTTTGGGGCCAGCTTTACGAGTATCAATATAATATGGGGCTTCTCTTGATTGAGAAAAAAGAGTGGAGCTCTAAGTATAATGAGCTGAATCAAGATTTGGCAGAAGTGAAGGATGCTCTTGAAAGAGAAAAATCTGCTCATTTAATTACCATCTTTGAGGCAGAGAAGCGGGAAGAGCATCTGAGGAAGGCCTTGGGTGTTGAGAAAGAATGTGTGCTTGATGTAAGATTTTTTTTATTATTATATAAATACTTGTATTAGTGTTAATTCTTCTTTTTCAAAATAAAGAAAAGCACGATTCTTATATTAAAGCTTATTTGTGGAAACCATGATTATTCTTTTCTTATTTTAATAATTAACAATTAACAATTACTGCTTGCTAATATGTAAACATTTTTGCATAAACAGCTAGAGAAGGTTGTGCGAGAAATGCGCTCAGAGCATGCAAATATTAAATTTTCTGCAGAGTCAAAGTTGGCGGAAGCAAATGCATTGGATGCTAGCATTAAAGAGAAATCTTTAGAAGTGGAAGCCAAGTTGCGTCTGCTGATGCCAAACTTGCAGAAATAAGCAGAAAGAGTTCAGAGATTGACAGAAAATCACACGATCTTGAGTCTCAAGAAGCTTTACTTCGAAGGGATCGCTTATCTCTGATTGCAGAGTACTCCTGATAACTCTAAACTATTTGTTCTTAAAAGGTTTTACTGTTTTCTTATTGTAATATGTAGCTGTACTTCTTGTTTATAATGCATTATGATATGATTTGCAACAGTCAAGAAGCACATGAGAGTACTTTATCAAAGCAGAGAGAGGACTTGCGAGAATGGGAAAAGAAATTGCAGGAGGGGGAAGAGAAGCTAGCCAAAGGTCAATAGATTTAAAAATATGTCATCCTCCTTTGGTATTTCAGTTCTCTAGCCGTAATTCCCCATTGTGCTCAATAGATTTAAATGTGAGTGTCATCCTCCTTTGGATTTCTCGTTTTCCTATACATTGGTAGGTAGCATCTTGTATCCATGAAATTGTTGAATGCTTTACACATATATCAAGCAAAATAGTTACATGTAATGTCTCAATTCAGAGCATGTAATTGGGTTAACCTTACTGAGTGTCATTTTCCATCTGTAGCAAAGATCAGAACAAAGCTGAACCAAGTTGCAGTTAAATTTCTTTGTTTTGCTTACAAAAAGGAGAAATGTATGGTTTGGTTTGTGATTTTAAGTATAAAGCCAGGCCTTATAAATGCAGCAATTAAGCAGATTCAGTTTTAGTTTATTTAACCAAATATTTGGTGATACTAAATTCAGTTTCTTTATTTATTTTGACTTGCAGTATTAACTATTTAAGCTTTTTTCTCTTTTTTGTCTTTAATTAAGAACTTGTCGAGTTTATTTAATTCTAGTTTTGATTATAATTTGCGTGACGAGGGAGATAGACAAAGGTGAGTTCAGTTGTAGACTTGTACGTTTTACCCTATGAAAAGTACTGAAAAGACGAAACGAGAGAATTAACGAGTGTACTATAGCTTTACAACGATGAAGGATGGATATGTATATGAATGGATCCTTTCAAGTTTCAATAATTAAGATAGAAGGGAAAATTGAAATGTTTGTAGGTATGGGAATGTGTTCAAGACGAGCATATTGGGAAGCAGTGTGATAGTGTCGACGGAGGTGGAGGTGAACAAGGTGGTTCTGATGAACCAAGGGAACATGTTCATCCCTGCTGAAACCTAAGAAGCTGGGTTTAGGTATATACCTGATACTTTTGCTAAATGATTTTGATTGTATTGGCCTTTGATACAATTCATGTACAGGAACTGCTTATATTCATGGCAAGAAGCATGCATCTGGAAATTTTGTTGTCATCATGGATGCTGATCTGTCTCACCATGTAAGTTTTGCTGTTAACATGTAAATGACAGATTGTAGTTATTATTTGTGATTAAATTTGGAACAAATAATGAAAAATAAGAGAAGAATTAGATGAACTTCATTTTTAGTTTAGAGAATTATTAGTAGCAGAATCGTGTTAACCTCTTCTTATTTATTTTTTTTCTTTGTCTGATCTGTTTAGTTCTTCTGCAGCCAAAATATTTGCCAAAATTCATTAGGTAAGGGAAACTTTCAAGAAAAGGTACAGTTACAAAAAAAAGATATCATATTAAAGAGGTACAATTACATAAGCTATTACATTTACATTTGAGAGGTACATTTGTTGTTTTCACTGCCAAATTTTCTTCCTTTTTCATTTTCTCTTCAACATGGATTTATCAAACCAAAACCAACCTTGTCCCAACTGAACCTTTAATCACTTATATCCAAAACCTTGTGCTGAGGAATCAGAATCAGAATCACCCCCTTCCGAGACACCCCAGACCATGGACCCTAGAGGGTACCTCCTTTTCTTCTCTCTTTCTTGGGCTTAATTTTTTTTCTTATGTTTAATTAAATAGTTAATTTCATTCCTATTTGTTTTGCCCTTATTTTTTATTCTGGTATTTCATGTGGGGGTAATGCCGTAGAATGATCATAATTCATTGAAGTTTGAGTCTTTGTTGTTTCTGCAATTTCTTTATTTTCATGATGGTAATGTAACCTTGCCTATATTTGTATTATTGTGGTTTCTTGTTTTTCGTACAGGTATCAATTAGAAGTATTTGAAGTTGCAAAGAAGAGGAATACAATAGCAGTATTAGATACAGGTGCTGGTAAGACCTTAATAGCTGTGTTGCTTATGAAGAACATTGGTCAAGCTATCAGGTCTAGTATGTGCTTTTTTTTTAGGCAATTAGTGCACTATTGGTGCTAGTTCCAACTGTAGTTGTGCCTTTTATTTGGTCACCTTGTGAAATTTTCCTTAACCTACAAAATTAGATAGGTCTTGGTCTTCAGTAGCTATCCATGAGATTTAGAACGATGTCGAACACATAAACAACTCATAAAAGAAAATTTTCTAATAGCATTGAATTGTCTGGACCTTGGAATTCTTCTCAGGATTAGCTCTATTATTTTTTATTGATCTTACTCTTTTTTTTGTGAGTTATATTATTTGCTTACCACTAGGCATAAACATTGCCGGTAGTTCAATACAGCAAAGTAAAGCATTTAATGATTAGTTAAAACTATGGTGCTACAAAATTTCACATTTAATCTACATATGAAACTTCTCTCATGATGGCAACTTGAGGTTCATGTTAGGTTCTGCAATCATTGTCTCGTTTGTCATTAATTTGTGAGTTATCAATATATCTAGATGCGGTTCATGATTTCTTGTATAGTAAAAAAAACTTGATTAGAGTTTTGAATAGAGTAGTAACTCTTAAATAACAAGAGAATAATGTAATTTTACATTGCAGGTGAGTTTGAATGGTTTTGGAGCTGTGGTTTCATCAGTTCCCAGTTCATTAGCTTTCTTCGGAAGCAGCTTGAAGGTTATATCAAGAATCCCTAGCAACAGCAAGGTTTCCTCCGGAAGCTTCAAGATTATGGCGATCGATGAGGACAAGCAAACAGATAAAGATAGATGGAAAGGGTTGGCCTATGATATCTCAGATGACCAGCAAGACATCACAAGAGGGAAGGGTATTTTGTAGTTTTTAATGTGTATTTTGTAGTTTTTAAAGGAAGTAGATAATGTAATAGTTGTTGGAATTGTAATGCATGTGTTACAAATTCATGGGTAGTTGTTATCACTTTGATTTTTTGTTAGAGCTTGTCATGTGATCAATCACTATATTTGGTGTACAAGTTTATCAAGGTTTTATATTGTTAATAGTAATTAAAATTGTTATGAAAGTTTTATATTATCTATGAATTTTATTAGGTTTTATTAGGAAGATTTAAAAAAACTTGAACTTGAACAAACTTATAGCCACGTTTTAAAAGTGTAGCTATTCCGTACAACCACCACTTTTCGCCACGCTTTAAAGCGTAGCCATATCTATAGCTATTGACACGCTTTAAAAGCGTAGCCATATCTGTAGCTATTAGCACGCTTTAAAAGCATAGCCATATCTCGTGATTTTGCTACACTTTAAAAACATAGCCGTATCTCTAGCTATTGGCACCCTTTAAAAGCGTAGCCATATCTAGCTACTGGCATGCTTTAAAAGCGTACCCATATCCTCTCGCATACGGCCACGCTTAAAAGCGCGGCAATAGATAAAAGCGTGGTGACAAAAAAAGCGTTGCCATAGGTCACCAAAAGCGCGCCGATAGAGCAACCGGCATGCTAGTAGTTGTGACCCTTTCAAAAGCGTGCCGGTTTCTTAAAAAGCGTGGCAAAAAATTATCGCTACGCTTTTTCCCACTTTTCGTCACGCTTTAAAAGCGTAGCTAAATCCTGGTTTTCTTGTAGTACATAATGCTACTACTTTTTATCACATTTCTATAAAACATACTTTTAGAACTAAAAACTCAAATACAAAATAACTTACTTATAAGTTACTTTTAATATAATCATTTATTATTTAAGCTATTTTTTAAAAGTAGATTAATTAAGTTACTTACCCAAATTAAATCTAAGAGATAGAAAAAGTCAAAAAAGTAAAGAACACTAAGCAAGACTATCCTCCTATAACAAACTAACACAATTTACAACTGCCACATAACTCAAGTTACAGCATCTTGCTCTTTCTTGATTTCATTTTCCTTAACGAATACTGCTAGGCATAATTACAATTTGATTATATTAATTTGGAAAATATATTAATAAAAAATGCTACCATAATAATAAAGTGGTGATATATTTATAAATTAGATATTTTATTGGACCATA
>NC_029792.2:19169724-19171715 GCF_000816755.2 Arachis ipaensis
TAATAAGTACAAATATTAATTATTTTTAATAAATAAATTTTATTAATTTATGTGTACAAATTTTGAAAAATGTAAAGAAAAAATTTAGGGAGCCAGTACTTTTATTAAAATTTGGCCAGCACTTAACCAGTAAAAGAAAAGTGAGTAATTTCACACCATTAGATGTAATCTCACACCATTAAAAATACTAATAATGGCTATAAATCACAAAACCTACTAGCTTCCTATCACTACTCAAATGTAAATGCAAATTTTATCGACTCATTATGTATGCAAATTCTGATAAATATAGGTATAAATGATATGTTTTTTTGTAGAAAAAGTATGAAGAGCCAATAATTAGTGTACAATGTGTACAATGAGAGTATTTTTGAAATTAACATTAAATGATAATTAAATTAATAATTAATTACAGAATTATTTCCAATTTTAAATACAAAACAAATAAGGATTCTAAATACAAAGCAAATAAGGATTCTAAACAGTCACGAACACCTCTAACCGGTCTCCCTCTCTCTCTCTCTCCCCCTCTCCATCCTCTTTCATCTGCCACGCCGCCACAGACACCAGCCACCGTAGCCCTCAACATCCACCGCCACGGCGCCGCGTGACCTGAAGCCTTCATCAGCGTCGATCAGAATTGTAGTGCCTAACCTCCTTTGCGCGCGTCTTCCCTCCGCTGGCAGCAGCTGCTTCGGTCGGCCCCGGTCCTACACCGCTTACTCATTGTGCGTGCTCGTCTTTCGGCGTGGACCTGTTTCTGCGCCAATAACCTGCACGATGGTTGTTGATGAAGGTGGGGTGGTCGTCGGTTGAAAAAGAAGAGGGTATTGGAGTAAAATATTTTGGTAAATTAGAATTATTTTGGATGGTTATTTTTTAAAATAATTAATTAGATTTTTTAAACATTTGAAATTTAAAATTAGAAAATTTAAAATTTAAAATTTGAAATTTGAAATTTGATGTAAAATAACTGAATGAGAGTTTTTGAATTTAGAATAATCTGTAGAGGAGTTTTTATTATTTATCCCTATTGAATTAAATAACTAACCCATTGTACACATTATTAAAATTTTTCATTGTCTTTCTAATAAAATTTTTTTTGTATGCAAACACCTGTAAATATGGGTGTAAATTATTATTGATCAAATACTAATCTAAAATAATAATATTTATTCGTCAGGTTATAAATAGTTTAAATATAGTGTCAATCAAACCAAAATTAATTAATTTTAACTTAGTTAATATGGCTAAAACTAAAATAACGGTGTTGCCGTACGTGTTGGTGTATACTATTATTAGTTTTAATAATGTTTAATTGCACAAGGTACTATTTTTTATTACAACTATAATATTTGAAGATGGATTCTTTGAAAAT
Organism: Arachis ipaensis; assembly: GCF_000816755.2. Lineage (NCBI taxonomy): Eukaryota > Viridiplantae > Streptophyta > Magnoliopsida > Fabales > Fabaceae > Arachis > Arachis ipaensis. The sequence goes on from NC_029792.2 coordinate 19,171,103, forward strand.
TGATCTAGAATTCCACATAGAAGAATTATGAAAACCATAGAACGGTATTTGTAAGCAGTTGTACTATCCTTATTATCCAAAAAAAAAAAGTAAAAAACAAAAAAACAAAAGAAGATAGTTGTGCATGTAAATGATTGTTGGCCACGGATTCTTTGCTAACATTTGTGATAAAAGTACGGATGGTGGTGTATTATATATGGACCACACGTGTTGTGGTGAGTTAAAGATTTAAGGCTGCAGAAGTCAGGAAGTTTAAAAGATGGTCCCTGAATTGTTGTGTGACGAAAAGGGTTATTTAATTTGTTTTTTCGGATTCTCTTTTTTGGGATATAAAAAAACATTATTGGGTCCCTGTTAAATTTAAATCTTCATGAAATTTCAATTAATAGTATGTATCCCGCAGACTTTCTTCAACAAAGTGCTGGATGGAACCATTATTATTGAAGGTGAATGCACGCGATAATAACGGACACTAAAGGTTGTTTGTGATCTAAATCATTTTGATATCTAGGTTTTTTTAGGTTTATCACAAATGTGTTTTAGTTGACATGTTTTACTGGCAAAATTCTGACCCTGTGTTTTTTGGCCATTCAAATTTTTATTAAAAAATCTA
>NC_029792.2:19171724-19176524 GCF_000816755.2 Arachis ipaensis
GGAAAAAAAAAGTTAGTAAAAAAGTCAAAAATTCATTTATTCATTACAAAAAAAGCAGCAAATAGTGACGGTTTCCAAAAATCGATACTAGATGGAAAATGACGACGGTTGTTGCGGCGATTAGGAAAGGCTTCCAACAGTGTGTTATTTTGTGGCGGTTACAACAAAATCGCCACAAAATGTCAATTTTGCGGCAATTGCGGCGATGGTCAATACAAACTACTTTGTTAGCAGCGGTTTTCTTTCGACTGCCGCAATATATTTTTAACTCAAATTTTTTTATGTTTAAACATTACCATGTAAAATCTACTTAAGTTTCAACTTTTTTTTAAAAAAAAATATGTTTTAAACACTGTACTTAATGCGTTACATACATCTTCGAATTTGTATTGCGTAAAAAAACAATTAATGAATTAAAAATATATATTTTGATTAATAATGTGCATAAATACTTTGTCAGAAAACTACAGCCTTTACGTGATAAAGAATCTGATAAGTCATCTCCAAACCATGGTTTTTTGTTCAGATTGAAGCCCCTTTTATAGCATGTACATCATCTTGTCTTTATTGAGTGTATAAAGTTTCATTATCTTCTTTCGAAATTTTATTGAGCTCAAACTACTTGGAGATGTCAATTCTACCGGAGGAGATATAATCTAAATTGTCTTTTGAATCAGTCTTTGTCCCATCTAGAGTGTCGTTAACTATTTCGCCTGAATATTCAGCTGACACTGAAAATATCAACATAATTACAACAATTTAAGTCTACTTAGAAGAACAAAAGGCGCGTTAACATGGTAAAAAAAACTTTAAACTAAACCAAAAAAATAACAATTACCATCTCCTTTGTCGGTAGTTTGGGCAGATTTCTTGAAAAGAAGCTTTGTAACGTACAATTCTATATACTTTATTTTCTCTTTCGAAGCAATATCCAACTCAACAACATGCGTATTTCTAAAGCGCGTCTACATCATAAAAAAAATTGTATAGTTCATGGTCTTTTTTGTAAAGCATAATATTTCTCTATGATGCACTTTCTATGTTAGATATTTATTTTTAACCTTAAATTCAGCAAGTATGTTTTCAGAGGTCTTACCAGCTACACATGTCACAAAAATATACCTAAATTTCTCCTCGTATATTGATCCTCATTCATGAAGTTCCTACAAATTTGAATGTTAATGTAACAACTATTATTACAACGAATTTGTTACCATATATCAACTTAAAATATATATTATTCAAATATAGTTTAACACAAATTTTTAAGGGTATGTCTAATAAACAAACCTGCATAGTAATTTTGTTCGCTGTTTTCAAATATTGGTTAGATCAAGATCATCCTGATATTGCCTCCAACCAACAACTAACATTCACCTTACGGAACCATATGTCTCTAGCAATTGTAATTGCATGTTCCAATGAAGAGAATGGAGAGGTCATAGCCATTTCATTAGCAAATGTTGTGCTTACACAGCATGATAAAAAGTCTTCCGTTTTCATTTGTCCCGTTACACTACCATTTTATGTTGACTATATTGATTAGTCGTAACAATATTGAAATTGATAATGATTTACTCGATATCATGATTATTTTCATTGGAAATTAAGAACAACAACAATATTGACGACATTAATACTTAACTGTAAACTAACTTTCGCTAGCAACAAACGTTGAAAGAAACAGAAAACTGCTTTTATTCATGAAAACCAACAATTCAGTAAAGACTTAATCGAAATACGAAAATATAGATAGTAATGTAACCAGCAAATTACATACATCATTAACACTATTGAACTTATTACTCACACACAGATCCTCTATAAATGAAGTTCACATTTTCCATATTTTTATTATGCCACATCATCAAAATTCTCAGAAACATCGTCTATTGGGTCTTCTATATCATCATTCCTTGTTAACCGTAAATCACCAATGTAACCTATCGTTAACATGTTCAACCCTGGCAGTGGAGAAAAAGTAGTTTTAACTACTTCATTCTCTCCTCCCATGTCATACAAGTCTCATGGTTTTACATGAACCATTACACTCCATTCTTTATCTACTTCATCATGCACAAAGTATATGAGATGAGCTTCTGATACCAATATATACAGTTCATCATCTTCTCGATCACTAGTGTGTATCGAATGAGTAAAATTAACGCTGGTAAGGCCCAAATGGTCTTGTTTGATGCCTCTGCAGGTAGTTGTATCTGCCCAAATACATTTAAACAAAACCACTGTGAAATGGCAGCTGTAATTTAATTCAATTATGTCTACAATTTTTTCATAATATAGAACACTACCAATAACCACTCTATTGTCACGTATGCTTGCATAACTTCTTGTATTAGATGAGACATAAACTCTACTATTTTGGGTTTTCAGCTCGTCTTCCTTTGTGATGGTTTTAAACTTGTACCCATTAACGTTGTATGCCCCAAAACGTCTTGCCTGAAGTATGAAGCTGCATTCTAGCTTACTTGTACCCATTGACGTTGTACGCCCCAAAACATCTTTCGAATGAAGCGTACTCTCCATTAGAACCTGACACCATATAACATCCATTATTTATATAAAAATTGGATCTCATAAAGTACAAATTCTAGGCTAAAAAGACATTGATCAGTTTAAATTTCTTTGAACCCCATAATTGAACCACCGAGAAAATTTCATATGCACAACATTGTCTATCTTAGATTACGACCTTGTTTGATCCCGTAATCTTTGCTTTGTTTTTGCCCTAAATGTACTTTATGACACAACAGAAAATTAGTCCAACTAGTCAATAGGTGAAAAGAGTTATACTCGTATTTTAAAAGTACACGTGCATACTTACTCAAGAAACGGAATGACGATCTCGCAATTGACTAGCACATGACGATGTGCTTGATGTTTTTCCACTAGAGTGAGTCCAAAATGTGAAACAACCCCTAAAGCCTTTCTAATTTCTGGGAACATAGTTTCTCTTAAATTATGTGTAACATCAACAGGTTAATCATCGACTCGCCCTGGTCGGTTGATTCTAGTCTCAATATTATCCAAATATCTAGAATAGAAAGTCAAAATTTCTTCAGATAAATAGCCCTCCGCAATTGAGCCTTCTGCTTGTGCTCTATTACGCACGTGTTGCTTCAATCGACCTAGATACCTTTTATATAAATACAACATAACGCTCAGTATATACACAATGAATTGAGCTTAATGTATTAAAGGGGTTTATTAGCATGCTAACCTATCTACTGGATACATCCACCGATAATGTACTGGGCCACCAAATTTTACTTCATCAACGAGATGCGCCGTAAGGTGAATCATGATAGTGAAGAAGGATGGAGGAAAAATTATTTTGATCTGACACAGAGTTTGCACAACATGATTCTGAAGGTCACCACGCTGCAGAGGGTTTATAGCTTTCCCACAGAGTTCTCAAAAAATGATGACAAATTTACAATCACATTGGACACCGGACTCGGCAATGTATTTTTCACCAAAATAGGAAGTAATTGTTCCATTAGAATTTTAATTTTATTAGAATAATTGATTTATTACAGTTGAATGATTATCTTTGTGAAGCTTATACTTTAGAAAATTTACATGAGACTATATGTATGTTTGATGAAGCTTTATATTATTTTAGAATATTTGGTTTTACTTGAATATGTATTTGTGAAGCATTGAAGTATTTGTTGACAGAGTCACTTACTTTGAAATTATGAAATATGTTTAAAATTTCTTATGATTGAGAAAATATGATTGAAAAGGATTTGAATGAGAAAGTATTATTTGATTTGAGATACCTTATATATTTGAAATATTTAAAGAATTTGTTGTATTTGAAATTATATGTTTTGAATTGATTTGCGAGGCTCGTATTAGAAAATCATAGTTAACGGCAGTTATGATGTTAACTTAGATGCATTTAACTCAAACCCCATCTAGCAGGGACATTGTTAGCCAAACGTGTAGGCCAAACGTTGGATCTATTATTCTTATTCTGTACACACAAGAGAAAAATGACTACTCTTAAAGGTGGAGCCGCCCAGTGTAGACTATTTGATTTGATTTCTGTATTGAAAATTTTCTTATTAATTCATTTAATTGTATAAATTACCACTTTCTAAATAAAATTACTTTGATAATAATGTTTATATGGTCTCATATAGATTATAGATGTATTATCTAGTCATTGAGTTTCAAAACTCACTCTATTTTACTAAAAATATTTTTCAAGAACAAACATTCGAAATAAGATTTTCTATTCAAGAAAAAAATGATCTGCAATGAGTACCTAATCCTTGTCGAGTTCCTAGATATTAAATGCTTCATATGTCACAGGCAGAATCTAACTATATTAATCTATTTTGTGTTTTTTAAAAATAATGTGTAATTATTCATTCAAGTATTTGTAAATTTATTAAAAACATTTATAACTTTCTTCTTTAGCATATATTCAAATGTGTTAGACATTTTAGGTGATAATTTTTTTGAACACCAGTCATGATTCTTATTCGACTGTGACAGGAAGAGATAACAAAAAAGAAATTGAATTGATTTGTCAATCCTATATATTTATATTATAACTAATTCCAAATCTCTCCATTTTTAAAAAGATTTAGTTGGAATTGAAATGATTTGATGTCTTAAAATATAATCCTGGTTGTTTGGGTAAGTTTGCCCCAACCGGCCTACCCAGCCATATCTAAAAAGCGTGGGACATATCAAGCTGCCCATCTTGACTAATCGGACATTATATTAATTTTTAAAATTAATTCTTATTTTTGCCTCAAATAGAGA
>NC_029792.2:19176839-19189263 GCF_000816755.2 Arachis ipaensis
CAAATTAAATTTTATTTTATATTATTAATTTTAAAAATAATAATTTATTTTCAGTTCAATTCATTTCAAATTAAATCCAAAACTATTTTGTTCCAAACACACTCTTAAAATTTGATGCATCATATGAATTGCTATTCCAATTCCTAATATAACTAATCAAGTTTTAAAACTATATTTTTGTGTATTGCATCAATTAACACCAAAGCAAAATAACACCGAAGCAGAATAAAAGAAAGTTAGTTGCTGCTAATTATCAATTTCTTAAATCTTGCTTTCTTGATCTTGAGTCTTAAATAGTTTTGTATACTAAGTCTGATGGAAATCAGTGCCTAAAAGAAGGGAGGGTTGAATCTTAGCCTTTTTTGCTGAATCTTAATCTCTAATTTTTCAACCAAACTTTAGGAGATATTTCTGCTTTTGTCTTGTGTCGAGTTGAGAGACACTTTTGTTTTGTCTCGTGCCGAGTTGAGAGACACTTTTGTTTTCATCTCCTGATTAACAGAAACAGAGAAAGGAGTAGGGAAAAAGAATTAACACCAGATATATCCTGGTTCAGCCACTAGGTGCAATGTGGCCTACATCCATTCTCCATCACAACAATGATGGATTTCACTATGTTATCACAACATTACAAACACCAATTTCTCCCTAAGAACTACCCATTCCTATATGAGACAAGTCTATATTCTAACCTAAGCTGAACTTGACTAGGACTCACCCTAGTTTTCAACAGCAAAGTGCTCACCCAACTTGCAAGGGAACAAGTCTAGATTCTAACCCCAACCTAAAGTTGACTAGGACTCAAACCTAACTTTCAACTACAAAGTGCTAATCCAACTTGTAAGAAAATTCCCTCAGGATCATGACAACAAGACACAAATACATACAAAGAATTTCTGAGATAACTATGGCTTTTTCTTTAACTCTCTTTCTTTTTCCACTCAATGGTTTTTCTTACAAAATCTCACATTTTTCCTTTTACCAATGAAACATAGATAGACTAAACTGAGAAAAAGAAATATTCAATGAAAGCCATGAAGGAGAAGAATAAATAGCTCAAAGAGATATTGGAACCCAAACGTGTGCTCTCACTCCTTGATCTCAATCCTTGGCCGTTCACCCTTATTATAGAAGGGGAAGCTTCCAAGGTTGAAACAGGTTCAACCAACCCAGCAACTTCTTCTCCAACATAGGTTAAGTCACGGTTTGAACAAAGGAAAGAGAGAGAAAAAAATGAAACTACATGCATGTACCTCTCTCAACCTTTTTCATCCATTTTCTTCAATCATGGCCATTGATATTGACTTTGGCCCCAAGAATTGATTCTGAACGTTGATGAGCGTTTGATCCAGGCTGGCTTCAAGCTTCCCATTTTTGCTTCTTCCCTACCTGAAACTCAGAGGCTATCTTCTTCATAAAAATGGAAATGAATCTTTGATGTGCTTTCAAGATAGATTTGCTTCATGAACCGAGGCCTTTCTTTCCTTCCATGGCAACAAAATCTTGAAGCCTTTCTTCAAATCTTTCCTTCTGTAGCAAATATTTTTCTTAACCTTTCTTCTTCATAGGCTTTTCTTCAGATATCTTCTTCTCTGATGATTGACGTGACCAAAAGCAGTGGAGAGAGAAGAGAGAAGGAAGAAAGCTTTTGGTGGAAGCATTCAATAAACATTAAAGTGAATTGAATTGAGAGTTTTGGTTACCAAGGGATGTAATTAATTGAATTGGAATATGGATTCTAGTAACCAAGAAAGAGAGTCACGTGTGAAACTTTTGGTTACTTGAAAGATTGCCTTGTGATCACTGAATGACTTCCTTCAAACTTTTGGGCCACTTGTTTCTTACTTTATTTTATCATGGGCTTTGAAGGATTTGGACCTCTTTGGATTTCTTTCTTTTTTCAATATTCAGCTACTTGAAGTAAATGATTTTATTATTGGACTAAGCTTGTTTAGTAACCAAACTGGGCTTTTTATTACTTGGGCCAAGAAATAATTTTATTTTTCTTCCTGCACACTTGAACAAAAACATCAAACAAACTATTGGCAGCAATTTAAACACTTAACAATTTTTTAATAATTTCTTAAATTATATTTTAATAATGTTTGCTCATCATTTCAGTGTTCCAAACTCAACAATCTCCTCCTTGATGACAAATATTATTAAACCGAATTGAAAGGGTTAGGATAGCGCACTTGCCTTTGAAGATTTTCAAAAATCTCCCCCTTTCTTTTGTTCAATGTACTCCCCCTGAATGTGTGCCTGATAAATAAAATGTTCAAGGAAGCAAACATTGTATACAAGCTCCAACAGGTTCCTAAAGATTAAAAATTTAAACAATGGAACCTTTTAAAACTGAGCCAGTTTTTCACAAGGATATGCTTCTCAAACACCTTAATAAAATTCTATAGTCCAAACAGCACATATGCACTTGAGCAAGTAAGTTTATCAATAACAATCAAAACTCAGGTTGAAATTTATCCACTGAAATAGAGTGCTACAAATAGAGCAAATTAGAGCATGAAACAGAGCACTAATAAATGAAATAAAATAGTTTCAATTCAGCCATTTTTCTCTCTTTTTCATTTTTCTCCCCCTTTTGTCATCAAGGAAGGACACATCATATGTCAAAGTTTGCAAGGCTCTTATCAATTCACAAAAATTATCAGCCAGCCTTGAAACATGCATGAATCAGAGCTAAACCAAATATTAATTAAAAGCTATTTATTCAAGAGCTCAAATGCTAAGCTATAAAAAAAAACAAAAAATAGCAGCTTCAAGCATCATCATCATAGATCACAATAAAAACAAATAGCAGTAGCTTTTCAATTCATTTTTCTTTTTCTTCCTTTTGTCATTAAGGAGGGATACCTGCATGGAGAGACAGTTCAACATATATGCAAAAAGTGTAGAGCAGGAAAAAAGTAAAAGCCAAGTTATTGTCACCCAACAGAGTTCAATAACTAAAATCCAAAATTAGAACAAAAATAATGATAAACTAATGTTTTAGAAATAGTTTTTTAGCAACAACATCATGGAGCTGCCTTTTCTTGTGCAGTATAATCCATAGGTATCCAAAGAAATGCATAAAACTGGTTGAGTTAGCAGCAACTGCGGTTGATTTTCCAAAGACTGGGAAGATTGTTGCCATGCCACCTCAATTGAAACCAAAATTGTACCCTGATTTTATAGGCAAGGAGCCGTACCAATCCTATAAATCCACAAAAATTCTTGGTATCCTTGAGCTTAAATTGCCAAAGGAAGTTGTTTCAATTTATCAATGCTTAGGGAATAACTGATCACTGTGTTTCTTCCTGAAGCAGATTCTTGTGGGCAGGGGTTTCATCTCCTTCAACATAGTGGTTCCTCTACATCTTCAAGCAACCAAATAGACCATTGGAGCCTGACAATTGTCTTATTTCGGTCCCATTTCTCTCCTGTAAAGACATAATTTATCGAGATCTCGTCATTTTCACAATTTTCAGGTACCTGAACGTCTTCACACAATGCTTACTCCCCCTGTTGTTATCGAGAATAGTAAACCTGCACACAAAAATAGTTCAATATGCAATCCACAAGTGCAAAACAGGTATGAGTGTTAGTGTCAACAGAAGTTGTAAAATGTATCATAAAAAATAGATGATAAGAAAATAGCTGCATCAAATTGGGTTAGACATCAGATCCTCATCTTCGGTTGTAAAAAGATCTTCTTCTTCTTTCAAAATCGTGTTCTTGGCTGCCTTTGTGCTCTTTTCCTTAGATTACTTTACAGTACTACTACTCTTAAGATATAAAATTCTGTCTTGGGTTTCATTACTCAGATTGACACCATAATACTAAAAATGCAAGTTAAAAACATTCTAGATATAAGGAAAAATGGGAGTAGTGGAGAAGATGAGAAGTTATCATAATAACTGCTTTAAATGTTCAAAAATCCTTTAAAAACACAAACTAATTTAATAAAATGATATTCAAAGAATTTTGAATTTTAAAAACAATACTGGAAGTTTTAAAATGACAAGTCAAATAAAAATTAAAAAGAATTTGAAACTAATTTGACTTGAAAAATGATGAATGCAAATACTCCCTTTTTTTGTGTATGTCATCAAAACAAGCAATGAGACCCACGTCATAAAACAAAATAACTTTTTCTTGGGCTTAGTGGTGGTTTTATGAAAACACATTTGACCACCAAGGATTTAGTTCAGATCCAAATTTATTTAAAAGTATTAACACATAGTCTGAACTTTATGGAACCTAGAGGGAGTCATCATCTGCCCAGTTTTGTCTCTTGTAACTTGAGAGACAAAAATAACCAGAAAAATCTTTAAACATATTTAATTCAAAAACTCAGCAATCAACAGTCACTAGAGTAATTCTCAATTTCAGAAATCGTATGTCAATTGTTCCGTTTTGCACATGTTCTTTTATGGAATGAAATCTTACTTTAATATGCTTAGTTCTTGAGTGTAAAACAGGATTTTTTTTTAAATATTTATTACACTCAAGTTGTCACAAAACATAAGGATACTATTGACTTGCAATTTGTAATGTGCAAGTTGTGCTTTGAACCAAGTCACTTGAGAACAAGAGGAAGTTGAGATATATTCAGCCTCAGCCGTTGACAGAGCAACAGTAGCTTGCTTCTTACTTGACCACACATTCATAGATTGTTAAAAAAAATAATAAATTCCTGAAGGCTGCTTCTATTCACATGATTCTCAGCAAAATCTGTATCACAATACCCAGCTCATTTTTCTCAAATTGGACCAGCTCTTCCTTCATTGCCTTCACCTATGAGGGATCTTCAAGAGCTTGCTTCACATTGAGAGGTTCTAATTGGGATAAGAAAGCAACATTGTTTGCCTCCACTTGCTTCTTGCTTGAGGATCTAGTGGTCATGCCTTGTGAAGGGTCTCCAATGATGAATTCATGAGGGTAATTCTTTAAGAACTTCCATTCACGTGGCTTTTGAGTTGAGACTTCAGCTTGACCTTGGCAAGGTTTTGATGAGTCCACTGTTCTGGATTCTCTGGCTTGGTTAGGAGACAAAATGAAAATATCTCCTTTATTCACAGGAGCCATTTTTGGACTGACGATATCCACATCTGAAACAGATTTGGGATTTGCTTGGTTCACTTGAGGACTTGCTTCTGTTTTACTTTCTGCATCAATTTTATAAACAACACTTGAAATGGAGTTAGACTCACAAAAAATGATATGTATAGACTCTTCAATTATTCTATGTTCCTTGATGTAAACTCTATAAGCTTTACTAGTGGTTGACTATCCAACAAAGACACCTTTATAAGATTTTGGATCAAATTTTTTAAGATTATCTTTAGTGTTTAACACAAAATATTTGCATCCAAAAGTATGAAAGTACTTAAGATTGGGTGGTACTCCTTTTCAAAGCTCATATGGTGTTTTCTTTAACACTTTTCTAATGATGATTTGGTTCAAAATATAGCTTCAATCCAAAAGAATTTTAGAATTTCATTTTCATCAAAACATAGCCCTAGTCATTTCTTGAAAACCTCTATTTCTCCTTTCAACAACTCTATTTTATTGAGGTATTTTAGGACATGAAAAAATATATGAAATACCAAATTCATCAAGGTGTTTATTTCTAAACTCATTTCCATGATCACTTCTTAAGGAAATAATTTAAAAAAAATTCATTTTGGATCTTTTTGCATAGAATTGAAAAAGCAAGAAAGACATCATTCTTATGAGCTAAGAAAAGAATCCATCCAAACTTAGTATAGTCATCAAACACCACTAAGCTATAATGCTTACCACCAAGACTTTGAGTCCTTATAGGACCAAAAAGATCAATAAGTAGCATTTTCACTGTTCTTTTGGTTGAGATGTCATCTTTGGGTTTGAAAGAATTTTTAGCTTGTTTTTACCCAATTGACAATCATCACAAGTAATGTCTTTGTCAAATTTTATTTTAGGAAGACCTCTAACCACATTCTTTTTTACAAGCTTAAAAATTTAAAACATGTTTGCATGTCCCAATTTCTTGTGCCATAACTATTTTTTCAAATTCTAAAAAAGTAAAATAAGCTACATTTTGTTCTTTTTAATTCCTCTAAGATTAGTCCATACACATTCTTGTATATTTTAATTTCAAACAAAATTTCATCAGATTTTTCACACACAACCAAGCATTCCAATTTCTTGAGAATAGCCAAATAACATAAATCACACAATCGGCTAATGTCTAGAAGATTGTGTTTCAACCCATCAACTCAAAATACAAAATCAATGAAAGTTGAGAAATTCTTACCAACTTTACCTACGGCCACAATTTTTCATTGTCACCAAAAGTCACAAAACTTCTATCGTATATATCAAGCTTGATAAAGAAAGTGGACTTTTCGGTCATGTGCCTAGAGCATCCCCTATTCAAGTATCACATGTCTTTCTTCTTCTTGGATGCTAAGCAAAACTGCACAAATCTTTTAGGTATCCAAACTAATTTGAATTCTTTGAAGTTAGTCCTTCTTGGTTTTTCAAGTGCATTAAAATCACAAATAACCTTGTATGTTTTGTTTTCTACTCTTCTTTTATCAATAAAATATTAAGAAGAAGAGTGACCAAATTTGTTGCAATTAAAACAGAGATTTGTGTGAGCATGTTGCTGAAAACAATTAAGACATGATGCTAAAGGTGATCAAATGATTTGAATTTCCTGATATTTGAAAAAGGGTGCATTTTTTTTTAAATCCATCTCTAACATTAGTACCTCCTCTTGCAAAAAATCTTAAACCAGAATTTCTTGTCACATATGGGTTTCTAGAACGTAAGGCTCTTTTGTGAAAGAAGAGTTTTCTAAAAATTGCCTCATTTTTAGAGATGTAACCTAGACCAGAGTTATTTGAAGCAGATTCAGATTTTGAATAAGATGCATTCTTATCAAAATATGATTTTTTAAAGTCAGCATCAATGTGAGATGAATATCCAAGATCAGATTTATCAAATGATGGTTTTATTTTGAAGATGATGCTGTGAATTTTGCAAGTGATTTTTTCAAAAGTTGCATCATTTTTCATTACATACCCTAAACCTGATTTTTCAAACAAACATCTTTGATTAGCAAGTAATTTGTCTAAGTTGCTTGAACTATGTGCAAATTTTGCTAAATCATGATTCAAACTTTTGATCATTTTATTTAATCTTTTATTTTCAGCATCAGGTTCTTGAGAGAGATCAATAATGTGCTTTCTATTGAACATTTTAATTTCAGATTTAAAAAAATCTATTTTCTTCCATGAGATCAAAAGCACATTTGGTCACCTTCACCTTTTCTTCCAAAAATATTTTCAGCTTTTAAAACTTTATTTTTAGATTTGCATTTGTTGTATTTATTCAACAATATTTTAGAATAGTGAGTGAGATCATCAATAGCCACATGCAAATCATCAAGAGATAAGTCATAGTAATTTTACCTCTTCTTGTTGATCTTCATCAACCATGAAATAGATTTGTGCTCTATCTTCAGAGTCTTCTTCCTCATCTGAGTCAATCTTGAGATCTTCCCAAGAAGCCATAAGTCCTTTCCTTTTTGTTCCTTTGAGTTGCCACTTCTGCTTCTTCTTTTGAATCCCTTCATCCTTCTAAGTTTCCTAGAAAAACATACAAACTCATCATCTTATAAACAGTCACTGTATTCATCATCCAATTATTCAGTACAAGACTTAAGAGCCACTTCTTTCCCTCTTTTTTTTGTGTATCATTTTTTTGTGAGTGGTTTCTTTCCTCTCAACTCATTATAGATCATTTCACTTAGGCTACTATTTTCATAGATAAGATAACAATGACCTAAAATATTTTTTTAACTCTCTTGTCAGATTTCTCAAGACTTTCCTCACTAGCATCTGTTCAGAATGAGTAATCCCCATAGCATCCAAGCTATTAATGATGATAGAGAATCTCTCGAACATGTCATCACTTGATTCTCCTTCCTTCATAGAGAACATCTTATACTCTTTGCTCGGCATGTCAATTTTAGTTTCTTTATTTGTGTGGTGCCCTCATGTGTGACTTGAAGATTATCCCAGATTTCTTTTGCTGTTTTATATTTTGAAACCTTCCTGTAATCCTTGAAACGGATTGCACAGTTCAGCATGTTGACAGCATTGGCATTTAGTTTACCCTTCTTTTTGTCATCTTCATTCCATTCTGCTTCGGCTTTGGGAGAGACAACACCACCAGAGCCAGCCTTTGTAGGGACTTGAGGACCATTTATGATTATCTTCTACAGGTTGCAATCAACTGAGTGAATAAGGATCTTCATTCTTTCTTTCTCATAGTTGTAGTTTTTTTTTTTAAGAATGTAGGTCTGTTGTTGGACTGTCCTTCTGTCATAATATAAACCACTATGTTGGAACCCATGTAGTTCGCCATCAGAATCTTTCCTCCAAGCTCTGATACCAATTGATGGTAATCAGTGGCTAAGAGAAGGGGGGAGTTGAATCTTAGCCCTTTTTGCTGAATCTCAATCTCTGATTTTTCAACCAAACTTTAGGAGATATTTCTGCTTTTGTCTCGTGTCAAGTTGAGAGACACTTTTGTTTTGTCTCGCGCCGAGTTGAGAGACACTTTTGTTTTAGTCTCCTAATTAACAGAAACAGAGAAAGGAGTAGAAAAGAAGAATTAACACCAGATATATCCTGGTTCAACCACTATGTGCAACGTGGACTACATCCAGTCTCCATCACAACAATGATAGAATTTCACTATGTTATCACAATATTACAAACACAAATTTCTCCCTAGAAACTACCCATTCCTATCTGGGACAAGTCTAGATTCTAACCTAACCTAAACTTGACTAGGACTCACCCTAGCTTTCAACAGCAGAGTGCTCACCCAACTTGCAAGGGAACAAGTCCAGATTCTAACCCCAACCTGAACTTGACTAGGACTCAAACCTAACTTTCAACCGAAAAGTGATAACCCAACTTGCAAGAGAATCCCCTCAGGATCATGACGACAAAACAAAAATACATACAAAGAATTTCTGAGATAACTATGAGTTTTTCTTTAACTCTCTGCCTTTTTCCACTCATTGGCTTTTTCTTACAAAATCTCACATTTTGTTTTTTACCAATGAAACACAGACAAACTAAACTGAGAAAAAGAAATATTCAATGAAAGCCATGAAGGAGAAGAATAAACAGCTCAAAGAGCTATGGGAACCCAAACGTGTGCTCTCACTCCTTGATCTCAATCCTTGGTCGTTCACCCTTATTATAGAAAGGGAAGCTTCCAAGGTTGAAACTGGTTCAACCAACCCAGCAACTTCTTCTCCAACATAGGTTAAGTCACAGTTTGAACAAAGGGAAGAGAGAGGAAAAATCGAAACTACATGCATGTACCTCTCTCAACCTTTTTCATCTATTTTCTTCAATCTTGGCCATTGATCTTAACTTTGGCCCCAAGAATTGATTCTGAATGTTGATGTGCGTCTGATCCAGGCTGGCTTCAAGCTTCCTATTTTTGCTTCTTCCGTACCTGAGACTTAGAGGCTATCTTCTTCACAAAAATGGAAAAGAATCTTTACTGTGCCTTTAAGATAGATTTGCTTCATGAACCGAGGCATTTCTTTCCTTCTATGGCAACAAAATCTTGAAGTCTTTCTTCAAATCTTTCCTTCTATAGCAAATATCTTTCTTAGCCTTTTTTCTTCATAGGATTTTCTTCAAATATCTTCTTTTATCTTCTTCTTTGATGATTGACGTGACCAAAAGCAGTGAAGAGAGAAGAGAGAAGGAAGAAAGCTTTTAATGGAAGCTTTCAATACACATTAAATTGAATTGAATTGAGAGTTTCGGTTATCAAGGGATGTAATTAATTGAATTGGAATATGGATTCCAGTAACTAAGAAAGAGAGTCACGTGTGAAACTTTTGGTTACTTAAAAGGTTGCCTTTTGATCACCGAATGACTTCCTTCAAACCTTTGGGCCATTTGTTTCTTACTTTATTTTATTATGGACTTTGAAGGATTTGGGCCTCTTTGGATTTCTTTCTTTTTTAATATTCAACCACTTGAAGTAAATGATTTTATTGTTGGATTGAGCTTGTTTAGTAACCAAACTGAACTTTTTATTACTTAGGCCAAGAAATAATTTTATTTTTCTTCTTGCACACTCAAACAAAAACATCAAACAAACTGTCAGAAGCAATTTAAACATTTAACACTATTTTAATAATTTTTGAATTATATTTTAATAATATTTGTTCATCATTTTAGTTTTTCAAACTCAACAAAGTTTATTTGTTAGGATGTTTTTTTTCATATAGAAAAAATTATATTAGTCTTTTGTATTTTTTTTATATTGATGAGAAATATTTATTCTTTTTTACTTTTTTTGAGTCTTGAAAATTATGCATCATTTAATTAGTATCAATAGGTATTTTAAGATTTGGATTAGTATGAATTTGATTATCTCTTTGCTATCTTATTAAAATTTTTAATTTAAATAGAGTTATCTTCTGTTTTGTGTTTTTTGTCATATATATTTTATTGTATTTATCCATATATAAACATAAGCGTTAAAAGGCGAAGCACGTTAATTCATTCTGTTTCAATTTTATTATTCCATTTCTGCTCTCTACTCTACTTATTATTTTCTAACAAAATTTTCTGTTGTGCTTATTTATTTTATTCACACACGTGGGATTCATAGGATACTCCCAATCGAGACATTTGTGTGTATCATATGTTGCCTGAATTGTTGAAACATGTAATTTTCATATCCCAAGTAGTGATACCATGCATATGCGGATACTTTAGATTATATACGAGGGCAATTTTATGGATATCTGGCTCTTCTTATATCATAAAAGTTAATATATGAATGAGATAAAACGAACGATCGAATAATAACACGAACGATTCCTTGATAAAATAGTATAATTTAACTAATAAAACTGATATTTTAGTAAACCATAATGTTAGAAAGAATAAGATAATAACTTAAAATTATCTTTAATTTGATATTTATAATTATATATTTATTATATTTAATTTTATAATTTTTTAATTATTTATATACTATATGATAAAGATGAAATATTAAAAAAATTATTATTTTGTCCACTAAATTTATTTTATAAAATAAATTATGTAAGGATATACGAAGTCTAAAAAAAATTGGACACCAAATTCTAGTAACTTTTTGTATTTTTTATTAAGGAGTACTCTGTTATATATGTAATTTTTTTTAAGTTAAATAATAAGCATCAGAAATATATAAATAGTGTATATTAATTTAATTAATTTTGTTATAGAATACCAACCAATTATGTTACTATGACGTCTGTTATTTGGATCAATTTCATTATCATGCGCTTTCAATTCTAGATTTTTCAAAGAGTAGAATACAGATTTTAAGCAAAAATTGAATTTATAGTCGAAAAAAATTAAATTATCATAAGACATGTTAAGTTTTATGTTACCTGAAACAAAATGATGATGACGATGATGATGGTTGGCTCTTATCATTTGTCTAATTGTAGTTAATTATGTACTTGACAATGGATTTGGAATAGGAATTATATTAGTTGATATAATATGATTGCTGATTCGTTGAATTTTCCAATTATATTTGTCAGAACATAAGGTTGCAAGAGCATGATTGAAAGTGAAACAGATATTTAACTCTAACTCTCTTGAGTAAAGTACGATTGAAGGCGCAGAAGTTTTTGTTATCGAAAGTGAATCGATATTTAAATTGAGTACGTATTAATAGTTTTTTTTATTGAAAGTTAATCAACTTTAAATTCTGTCGTGGTTGAAAGTGAATCAGTTTTAAATCTGTCGTGGGTTAAAGCCAGTTTTTGAAAAAAATAAAATAAAATAAAAAGAATTGAGTATGTTTTTAAATTTTAAGTCCTGTCATATGATAAAGCCAATTTTTAATAAAAAGAAAACAGAGATAAAATAAGAAGAAAAATTGGATACCACAATTATTATACATTGGTATAGATAATATTTTTTTAGTAATTATTCATTAATAAATGTTGCATTAACGATTCTGTTTATTATATTTCAATGTGTTTATTTCAATTAGACTCAATAAATTACCAAAATTCAAACTTATTATCTTGAACTTCTTCCTTGATCATGTGATTAGAATCGTTTAACAGAAGATTTTCAGACCAAAAAATCTTTAAAGTAAAAGAAAAATACAATAAAACATATTAGAAAACCTAAAAAAATAAAATAATTTTTAAAATAGAATATATATATATATAAGAAAAATAATAAATTAAAACTTACTTGGTCTATGACATAGAAAAATAAAGAGAACGAAATAATCATGAAAGTTGAAATAACAAAAAATATATAACACAGTTCTTATCTTAACACATTTAAATGTTATATGTCAATCTAATAATTAATAAAAA
>NC_029792.2:19191192-19196062 GCF_000816755.2 Arachis ipaensis
TAATGACACTTCTTAATTATATGTCACATTTTGATTGATCCATAGTCATATTTTATTATAAAATATAAAAATGATAAAAACACTATTTCATAGTAATAATAAGTATCATAAATTCATAATAACTTGCACCTTGCACGTGTCATCATTTGATTGTGCCTACGTGGGTCCTTTCATTCTCCATTCAATTTCATTATGTGTAATAACTAATAATAACAGATCAATGGTTCTTGGTTCACTATTATGTGGAGGGAGAAAAAATAAATTGAGCTAATTAATTTGTACACCTAAATCAGAGGCTGTGGACCTTAGAATATATACACGCATAATATAATTGAAATTGCATGTAAATTAAAATTGCTTCATTAATTTCTGACGAAGCATAGTACACTAATAATAATTTTTCACTTAGCCAAACAGTGTTATATTCATTAAATTAGTATTGTCATATAAGCAGTGAATAGCAGTTTGTACCAAATTACCTCTTATCAATATATTAACCAAATTAAAATTGCTGCCATTGTGACAGGACAATTAAGGTCACCTAACATTGAGCAACAGTAACAATATCCCTCTCTCTCTTTTTTGTCCCCATAATAACATTTGACACTAATAATCCCTAGCTAGCTACCCCTAATGTGGGACGACAGAAAAATGAACGTTTTCATTCAGAGAGACGACATTAATACAAAATTAATTTCATTATTGTTAGAATATAATTAGGATCAATTAGAATTATTTAGTATATCTGAATATTTATTATAGAATATTACGTCTTTATTATTACGATTCTCTTAGTTCCTATAAATACCCTTCTATATTGTATCATTCCAGACAACTTAAATACAACTCAATAATACACTTTTCAGATTACTCTCTCAGTCTCTTGTTTCTAACATGGTATCAGAGTCATGGTATTCTCTTTGAGGAGGATAGATTGTTTTTTTTTTCCTTGCAGTGAAATCACCGTAATTTTTGTATTTTTTTCTATGCCATTTTTCTTTACCTTTTGTCACTCCTTTGATACTTTTTCACCTCACGACTTCCGCTGTTTTCCTATTCTCATGAAGAAATCATATAGTTTTCACTCTCTTTAGGCAGTTCTGTCTGCGTTCTCTCGTGGCAGTTCTGTATGCGTTCTCTCGTGGTAGTTTCATCTGCATTCTCTCGTGGTAGTTCCGTTTGTGTTCTCTCGTGGTAGTTCCGTCTGCGTGGCAGTTTCGTCTGTGTTTCGTCTATGTTTCCTTGTAGCAGTTTTTTTTTTTTTTTAAGTAAAAGAGCTCAACACATTAAAGTGGAGCAAATAGTATCAAACAAACAAAAATACAGGCAACTCCCACAAACTCCTTGAACAGAGGAACAACTCCGTCTGCGTTTCTTTCTGGCAGTTCCGTCTGCACTTCCTTCAAACAAGCGGCAGTTCCATCTGCGATGTTAGAATATAATTAGGATCAATTAGGATCAATTAGAATTATTTAGTATATCTGAATATTTATTATAGAATATTACGTCTTTATTATTACGATTCTCTTAGTCTCTATAAATACCCTTCTATATTGTATCATTCTAGACAACTTGAATACACTCAATAATACACAAATCCTTTCTCCAGTCTAGTCTCTTGTTTCTAACATGGTATCAGAGTCATGGTATCCTCCTTGAGGAGGATAGATTGTTTTTCTTCTGGTGAAATCACCATATTTTTCTTCTGTACTATTTTTTTCTTCTCTTTTGTCAATGCTTTTTTTTCGACAGTTCGCCATCTTTTCAGCAGTTTTTCGGCCACTCTTGCGGTAGTTCCGTCTGCATTCCCGTCCAGCAGTTCTGTCTGCTTTCTCGTCCGGCAGTTCCGTTTGCTTTACCGTTCGGCAGTTTCGTTTGTGTTCCCTTCCGACAGCTTCATCTCCGCTTTCTTCCGGCAGTTCCGTCTGCATTTCCTTCAGACAAGTGACAGTTCCGTCTGCACTTCCTTCAGACAAGTGGCAGTTCCGTCTGCGCTTCCTTCAGACTAGTGGCAGTTCCATTTGTGTTTCCTTCAGACAAGCGGCAATTCCATCTGTGCTTCCTTCCAACAGTTCCATCTGCACCCGTTTTATCAGTTTATGTAGTTTTTTTCTCTTTATTTCGTTGTTTTAAATAAGTTTCAAACTCAAGTTTTCACTTGAGTTTGAGGGGAGATGTTAGAATATAATTAGGATCAATTAGGATCAATTAGAATTATTTTGTATATCTGAATATTTATTATAAAATATTACGTCTTTATTATTACGATTCTCTTAGTCCCTATAAATACCCTTCTATATTGTATCATTCCAGACAACTTGAATACAACTCAATAATACACTTTTCAGATTACTCTCTCAGTCTCTTGTTTCTAACAATTATAATGCTCAGTATGGTGATATACTTATTAACAAAACTTTCATTGTAGAATTTTTTAGTCTAGTTAACAAATATTTTTAGAATATTATAAAATTATTTATCTTAAAATTTTAAATTAATAAAAAAATAAATGAATAATTATATTTATAATATAAAATACTAATTAAGAATATCATAAAAAATATTTAATGAAAATTATTAAAAATAAATGTTTGTATATTAATATAAAAACATTTATTTTTCGATATTTTTTTATGTATTAAACAATAATAAGTATCCTTATTTAGGGCACTTTTTAGCAATATGTATAATGTATATACACACATAAGTTAACCTGTGTCTTTACAAAAATGTATTCACTGTAATCAAATTCGATTGGTCTAGTGGTTAGTTCATTAGTCCGTTTAAATAAATATCGGGAATTCGAATTCTGCCTTGTACATGCAGCAATCCATTGGTCAGTGACAAACTCTTAAATAAAATTCAGTACCACGACAGATTAATTTTTAGCATGTCAAAATAAAAAATGCCTTGAAAAAAAAAATGTATCCACTATATATTGCTGTCGTCTCTGAAATTCATAAATGTATAGTAATTACCGACAAGTTTTTGTCGTCATTAAATGTGTTTTGTGACATTATTATCAACATCATGGAGTATATGTACCTAGAATTTTCCCCCTCTTAATTTTTTCGCATTATCATAACCGTGGCAATAAATATGTATATACGTTTTGTGAGCACGCTGCACATGCATGGTCACATCATAGAAGCCACCATATAATCATATATAATGCCATATGGAGCCTCTTCTCATTCAATACCTCTGGACTACAAATTTCATTTAGTATAGCACATTTAATTATGCATACATTATTGACTCCACATAGAATAAATACACACTCTCTAAATATCTTTTTAATTTTACATTAAAAAATTGAAAAATACCTCTCACAACGAATAGAAAAGAATAACTAGCTAATTTATCAAATGATATACATAAAATAATGTTAGAAAAAAAAAACAGTTGAGAATTTCGTGAACATTATTCCTTCCTTTCATGTACCCTTCCAATTTACCGAATCGTACCATTTTGTACACGATTTATATGGTTGTTAGCCGAATACAATTAAAGTATAATTCGTTTACTTTAAGGTACATGCTTTTTTTTTAATGGATTCATTTTGAGGTACATTAAGTGGTTAATAATACACTACGTTTAACTAGGATAGTAAAAAAAAAATATTGTTAATTTTTCTTCCCTGGCATATATATAAATGTGACACACCCTTCAATCAGAAGCCACACCAAAACCTCATCATCCGTAGCCTTCAGAACTAACATACATCACCATCATCATATCAAAGCCTTCCACTTGAAGCTGAGTCATCCATGGAGTTAGACCATGCTTTGGACTTCGAGGACTACTTCCCTTCCATGATTTCGCGCCTCGGCGCAGAAGGGTTCATTGGGGAGCTTTGCAACGGCTTCAGTCTACTTATGGACGCACACAAGGGGTTGATCACGTTTGAGAGCTTGAAGATGAATTGTTGCTTACTAGGTTTGGAGGTGAGGGATGATGAGCTCTTGTGCATGTTAATGGAAGGTGATTTGGATGGAGATGGTGCCCTAAGCCAAATGGAATTTTGCATTCTCATGTTTAGGCTTAGTCCATGCTTGATGGATGGAGATGCACCTAAATTGTTTACTCAAAATGTTGATCCCATGTTAGTATAATTTAATGTAAGTGTTATTACTTATTAGTATCTGCTCTAATTGAATTGTGCTAGCTTCTATATGTTTATTTTCATTAAGTTGAAAGGAAGATTTGTATTTGTTTAGATATATTATATGTATGTATGTATAGTAGAGTATTTTTTATGGTCATTAATAAGGAAGCTTCCAATAAGAAATTATTGATGACTATCAAGAATACTTTACTAAAATAGTAACTTTTTTTAACAACTAATATATGTGAAGAGTACTCATTTTACTTGTAGTGTATGTTATTTAGTGATATAAAATTTTCATCTTTCAAAAACAAGAGAATAATTGAGATAAAAGAACATGTATGTGTATGTATGTTGATGTAAGCCTTAATTAATCCATATGATAATTCACAATGTTCTATATTAATTAAAATAGATTTTATAGTTTATGCTATTCAACTCTTTCAGTACAGTGATAATTATAATTATTAGAAATTGCTTTATGTGTATATATATGGATTCTATTTTAGCGTCATGAAATAATACACGGACAAAGAAAACTCACAAAAAATATATAAACTAGTTTAGTAGTACTGCCATCAATTTCCTTTGTCAAAAAAATATAAGGAATAGGTTTTTCGTTTATTTTGATACAGGAAGTTGTATAGATTATAGAGCAACGTGGAATATCATTAGAAAAAAAATATTTTTATTTTTTATTTTTAGGATTTTAAATTTGAAAGGAAGAATGAAAATTTAAAATAGTATAAATTATTTCTTCTT
>NC_029792.2:19196170-19197366 GCF_000816755.2 Arachis ipaensis
TATTCCAATTTTATCTTCTTTCTTTCTCATTTTTTTTCTCTTCTCCAATTCTTTCATTATTACTACCTTCTTCTTTTCTCTACACAAATATGACTACCACATCAATATTGTCTTGCTCTATCACTCTTGTCTTAGATATTTGCTAATACAAAGTATTTATTAATGCATCGAAATTATTTTGCTGAACCAAGAAAATGAAAAACATAGAAAAATCTTTAATGGCATCACTCCTTAATTGTCAAAATTGTATCCGCATCTCTCAAATAAAAAAAATTGCATGGCTTGCTCGTCAATACCATGAACCAAATATACAAGCACATTCCAGACATACATACATCTAATGAATTGACCTAAGCCTCACTAATTAAACTATAATCTGTTTGCACCAACTCAGAAGAGTATCAATATGCATGTAAATGATGTAACAATTAGATAGTAGTGATTTTTGTGGTAGTTGAAGAAGAAAAAGGTGGCGGTGATATCGAAAAAAAATTGGAAGAGAAAGAAAGAAAGTAGAAGATGAGGAAGAAGAAGGTGAAAAAATTAAATTAAATATTAATTTTTAAAAATTTTATGAAAAAAATACTTTATCATACCCTTTTATTTTATAAAATTATGAAATTTAAAATTAAAGTGACAAAATATAAAAATAAAAAAATGCGTGCTTCAATTCAATAATACACTGGTTATTATATAAGATTATTCATATCTTTCAAGTATACTTCTCATTAGAATAATGATTGATATTTTCCAAGTGTACTACACCTAATAAAACAAGTGCTTGACAATGGGTAAAAAATAAAAACCTTCACCAAACAAGTGCTTCTATACTGGCCATAACCACTCAAGTTATCCTGATGAACCATAATCATTGGTTTTGCTCTGTGACAACAGAATTGAGCACAATAATCATTGTACTACTGAATAAAAGATGAGTTCAATTTTACACAATTCTTTAACATGCATGGGCTTTCTTCTCATCGTTTTATTATATATGCCCTAATCTTTTTTTAATTAAAAAAGAATGAGATTAGATTAGAAAATTTTGTACGGCCACAAATGCAACCAGCAAAAATATGAAAAAAATTATCAACAATTAAATTTAATTAAATAAATTATTAAAACAACGCCTGAATTATTCTATCAATATACTGAAACTAACGTATGTAAATCTAATAGTAAATATCAAAGTCTAT
>NC_029792.2:19198333-19199287 GCF_000816755.2 Arachis ipaensis
AGATTGATATTATACTAAAATAAATAACATATTATTTAAAAAAATAAAATATATAATATCTAAATATAATATTTTCTAAGCATTATTATCATTATCTTCATCTTCATTATCACTTCCACAGTTTCAATTGGATAATAATCAGAATCACTTAATTTATTTTCACCATCTTTATTATTTTTCAAATGTTAAAAAAGTTTATATTTCTAACTTTTCAATTAGCAAGTTCAATTTACTCTTCGTTCATCCACTCTTTCTTCATTTGTTCCTTACTAATATAATCCATATTAGCAGAAAATGAAACTCGTAACAAAATTTGCAGGTAAATTAAATTCACAACTAAGTCTGCAACAAACTATTTGCAACTAAACCCTTAGCAATGAAATTCAAAACAAAATTTGCGGATGATGAAAGTTGCAACAAATTTTGCAACAAAATCTTTGTAACTAAAATATAGAATGAAATTTGTTGCAAAATTTGCAAGAACTGAAATTTGCAACAAATTCTGCAATAAAATTTTTGCAACTAAATCCGCAGCAAAATTTACGAGTAATGAAAATCGCAACAAATTCTGCATCAAAATATTTGCAACAAAATTTACAGAAATGTAATTCGAAACAAAATTCTTAAGAAAGTTAATTCGCAGCTAAATGCGCAATAATTTTTTACAACTAAATCATCAAAAAATAAATTCGCAACAAATTTTGCATAAAACTAAAATTCGAGTTAAATTTGTAAATTCCGTTACTATAGATTTTGCTGTAAATATGACATAATTCAAACTTGTTGTCAAATTACCTACAGATTTTACTGCAAATATTCACTTGCAAATTTTTTTGCGGCAACAATTCGCAAATAATATTTTTCGCCTTTTGGTACGAAAAGTAGCTGCGGAATTTGTTGCAAATTTTGAAATTTGGAGTAAAAATTTGGCATATTATTCACGCATGATAAATT
>NC_029792.2:19199510-19205758 GCF_000816755.2 Arachis ipaensis
CTACAAAAAAATAAAATATTTGTAACAAATTTAAAATGGTTATAAAAAATTATTTTTTCATAACAAAAATTAGTAATTGTTACATAATAACAATATTTTGTAACAATACAATTTGTTACAACACGTTTTGATATTTTATAACGACTTGATTTTTTGTTATAAATTATGTTGGCTTTTGTAACAAACCTGTGTTATATTGCAAAATTTATAATATTTTATAACAAAAAAATGAAGTTATTGCAAAAATTTAAAATATTTTGTAACAAAATATCCATTTGTTTCAAAAAATTCAATTGTTTTGTAACAAAAAATTAATTTGTCATAAAATTTAATATTATTTGTAACAATTGCAAGTTATTTATTTGTCATAAAATACAAGAATTTTTGTAACTAAAAAAATATTTTAAAATATTAAAATCTTTAAGATAATTTTATTTTGTTTCAAAAATTTAATTTTTTAAAATATTATTTGTATTAATTATAGTTAAAATTGAAAAATAAAAACAAATGTAAAAAGTAAAAACTCTAATTCTAACCCTCACTTTCACTCTTTAATTTTGATGTTTGTCGTCCTCATCCACTCTCACTACCTCCACGGCTCCACCATCTCATTGCAGAAAACAGAACCTACCATAACACAACACTCACCATTAAACCTGTAAGACTCCGATTGTTAAAAAATAAATAACAAATTATTTGTGATTTATTATAGTTATTCATGGTTTTATTTTCAAAAAAATTATTTATCAAAAAATAATTAAATCTCAAGATTTTGATTTTAAAATCAATTAGAACTCATATCATTTTCATAAATATTTGGATATTTTTTATTTAAAATTTAAAACTTTAATAATTTGATTACTCATAATTTTATTAAAAATACCTATTTTATACCCTAATTTTATTAAAATTTTCAAATAGAAACCTAATTTACACCAACTCTCCAAATCCTAACTCTAACCCTCACCTTTTTCCTCTAATTTATACACACACACTCAGCCCTTCACCTAGGGGTGCTAAAATTTTCCGAAACGTAGAGATCTCCACGAGGACTGCACCGAATAGGGACCCGAAAGCGGAAAATTATTTCCGTGGGGATTAGAATGGGGAGAAGCCCCTCCGAGATAGGTGCGGGGACCCGAGTAGGGATCTCTGCCCCATCCCCGATAATTCTCCGAATTCTTGAATTTACTTAAATACGCTTAATTTATTTCTAATATAGGAAATTTTTAGTAACTTCACCTATTGAAAACCATAACCCTACCTTATTGAATGTCTTTCCTTTTCTCTTACTACTCCACTTAGTTACTACGCTGTTCCCAAGCCCTAACTCTCTAGTTCTAAAAGTTCAAAACTCCCATAGTTGTGTCCACAGTCACAGCCATAGCACCATACGTCCATACCCCTCGCCAGTCGCCACTCGCCACCGGCCACTCCTCTTGTTCAGTGCTTACCGTTACCGCGCCGTCACCCTCACAGCTTCACCGCGTCGTTCTCTCTCTTCAAGCGTGGCCTCCTTCCCCTCTCCATTTCCGCGTCTGTGTGATTGCATCTATTCTCATCACTGTCGCCGCGTCCATTCTCCCCTCTCTGCCGACGCATCCCACTACTCTGTCATCTCTTCGTTGCTCGTCATCTACTGGAGAGCATCGCTGCTGACGCTGCAGCATCCATTGATTTCCCCTCTTCCAATCCTCTTTCTCCTCCCCATCCAGTTGACTTCAGGTTTGTTTTTCTCTCCTTCTATGTATCTGAAGCAATTAGACATATAGGTTTTATAATTATGAAATAGCTAGGATTTGATTTTCTGTGATTCTGAGTTGCTGGATTTGTTTACTGATTTTGTTAATTTGTGATTTTCTGTATTTATTTTGCTTGTTTTGAAATTTTATTAATAATATTAATTTTGTGATTCTGAGCTATTGGGTTTGTTTACTGATTTTGTTATTTTGAGTTGCTTGTTTTGAGTTGATTTTGTGATTTAATTTATTAATAATTTTGATTCTATGATTTTGAGCTGTTGAGTTTAATTTATTTTTGCTTGTTTTGAGTTGATTCTATTATTCAATTTGTTAATAACTCTGATTCTATGATTTTGAGTTGATGGGTTCAATTTGCTTCTTTTGAATGGATTCAATTTGTTTTGCTGTCACGCCGTCGTCTGCCCCTCTGAACGTCGCTACTTTTGAATCGCGCCTTGTTACTGATTTTCTGCCTCTTCATTGTGACCCAATCTCTAATTAGGTAACTCAAGTGTCTCTTATTCTGTGATTTTAATTGATTTGGTTTTTGTTTTGATTTGAATATTGATTTGATATAATGTCGCCTGTTTTGGTCTTTTGTTCTCTGACTGGAAGTGCATTTTCTATTTTAATTACTGATTCTCTGGCTAAAATCTCATTTTCTGTTTTGATTACTGCTCTATTTTGGTCATTGATTTAAATAGAAAAATATTAATTCTTTTTTGGCTGAAGCTATTCAATGTAAATTGATTTTGTTAATTTTTGGATGTTATAGACCAAAAAAATTTTTAGTTCACTAACTATATAATTATTGATTTTTTGCTAGACTTGTTAAGGTCATTGTCTCTTTAAAACCAAAGAATTGCAATCAAATAGTTTCAAAATATATTTCCAAAATTAGAAGATTAATAGCAGAAAGTTTTTGTATATATTCTTTAATTTGTATAATATATACTAGCGGCTCAACAGGCACTAACGTGCCTGTTCAGCCGCTTTTCTATTGTTTTTAAGAAATTAATTTTATTTTTCTGTTAATATATTATTTACTTTTCAAATTTATTAGATAAATATTTTTTTATTTTAATATTGACGTGATCTTATTTATATCATATTTTGTTGAAATTAAAATTACTGTAAAACACTTTAAAATGTTAAATTATAAAACCACACAATAAAGAGATAATATAAAATCGTCATAGTTAAAGTTCTAGGTAATATATGAGGTGAAATATTCGATAGAGTAAATTTTTATTCTCAATTATTCTAAAATATACAAAAAGTATTTTCAGAATGATAATGCTTCTATTGTATTTCTTTAAAAGTTTTGAATGTCGTCTATTAATTTATAATATTTTTAATTTAATTTTTTAAATTTGTTATGACAAAATAACGATATGATGAAGTTTTTGTCCGCTAAAATTGCGAAAATATTTTTAAAAATTAGTTTATTCATTGTACTTTATTTTGTTTTTTTTTTTGGGTGTTTATGTTATATTCCATACATTATTAAATTTTAATTTGATAATTTTTTTATCATCAAGGACTTATTATTTAGTTACTGTAATTTAATTAAGATTTATTTTTCATCACTAAATAATGTTATGTGTATTACGGTTATTGCCATTAAATAATGTTTGTAGTAGCATTTTTTTAGTTTGTACTTAAATTAGTTATTCAATAAAAATTTGTCCGATAACTCATAAAAATATATACAATGTTATCTATATTTTTAATTTGAGGATTTTTAGTTTAGTTACCTATTGACTTATATTTAGATTTTTTATAAAATTATGACTCATTTTACCGTGATCAAATTTTGGTATTTGTTAAATTTTTAAATGAAAAATAATTTTATAATAAGACGGATTAATTTTTATTTATGCCATGTATTTAAATACATGAGATGAAATATCAATATTCTTGTATTCTTCTTCTATCATTATGTTTGTATTTAAGTCAGAATTCTCCTGGTTTTATTTTTAAATTATAAAAAATATATATTAATCTTTTTTTTTTTGTATTTTTTAATAGAACTTGTTATTCAGGTTATATAATAATTGAGAAATAAGTAAATTGATTGTTTTTTATGGAACTGTAGATGGTGAAAATATTCAAGTTTTAGGGGAGATTTTGCCAAAATTTTTTTAAAAATTTTGAATAAAAGTGAATGGAAAAAAAATTGTAATTAGTGTTATATTTTGTTTTTAATTTTTGTTTTAGTTTTTTCTATTTATAGGAGTGCTAAAATGGTGACAACATGCTACCTAAAGGACTCAAAAATATTTTAATTCATAGAGACACTAATTTCTATTAGATTTTTAACTTTTTGTTAAATTTGTGGAAGAAATATAACTTCCGGAACTAATCAATGTAGACACTAATGTTATTTTGTTTTAAAATAATCTTAGTTAAAATTATTTGTTATTACATATTATATAAATGTTGGCTTGCTTAGTAAATTAGTTAATATATCAATTAATTAAAAAAATAATTTGATAAATTATATATATATATTATATATTCTTTTTTTGAGTTCTAATTAAGTATCTGTCGTTGGCTAATTGGTTGATAACAAATTGTTTAATAAAATAAAGAGCAAAGTACCAAAATTAACCATGAAAGATTATGACACTGACATATCTGATCATAAAAGAATTAAAACTAACTTATAACTATAAAAGATGAGATCAGACAAAATTAGCCAAACCCAAAAAACTAATAAAAATTCCTAAATTTCCCTTCTATCCTAATTTTCCAATATCTCTTTGATTACCACACTCCTTCAATGCTCTTCCTCCGATGATGCTTTATCTTCATTCCCATTAGGTCACGGTACTCTATCTCCGAGATCTTGTGCAACGCTGGGAAGTTAGAGGCTTCCATAATCATGGTATCGATGCTCATGACGCCGTGGAACCTCCCCAACGGCTGGCGAATCTGGACGGCGCTGAAGCAGAGTGTTCTGGTAGTGTTGGGGTCGACGGGAGAGGAGAGGATCAACACTTGACTGTGCCGATGAGGTGGTCGCAGAAGGTGTCGACGGCGTAGATGGCGACGGAGATTCCAGAGGTGTCACTGGCGAGGAACTTGTCGTTCCAGGTAGAGTTGTGGCCACCGAAGAGATAGAAGCTGCAAATTATAGTTTGTTAGACAACAATGCGAGGGAGAAGTGGTAAGACCATTGGAAGAAAGCATTCTCTAATTGTTTTCATAAAGTAGATGATGCAGTTGGACGAATCGGGACACCGGATAGTGAAAGCAATCGTGATGGACCTGAAGGTAGTATTGAATCTTTTACTCCTAAAACTACAAGCTCTATGCAGTGGTTGCTATTCTAACTCAAACCCACATTATAGTCACAAATTGTGGTGATTCAAGTGCAGTTTTATGTCACGAAAAAGAAGCCATGCCTTTGTCTACTAACCACAAAGTAAGGAATCTCTTTCTATTTATACGATTCGTTTTGTTAGAATTCTTTGTTGGGTGCTTTTTTTTTTTGTGACTCTTTGTTGGTAAATTTTTTGTGTTAATTAATATTAACTTTATCCATTTTTTAAGAAAGATACGCATTAGTAAAATTTTTATTTTTTATCACTAAATTTGTTTACCAAAATACTCTTTAATAAATTATTATTTTATTGATTAAACTGTATTTTTAAAAAAATTTAATAATTATATTATTTTTTTTAAAATATCCTTCAATAATTTTTTAATTATTAAATTATAATTTTACCAAAATTTTCGTTAACAATTTTTTTATATTTTACTATTAATTTTTCGATATCAATATATATTATTTTAACATTAAATAAAAAATTTAAAATGGATTAAAGATGATATTTTTTAAAAGTTAGAATGGAGGAAAATGTATATTTATAAAATAGAGGAGAATGAAGAGGAGGGGAGGGGAGTGTCATTTTAGCATCTCACAGGAAAGGGAAAGGGAGTGAAATTTTCTCTATTATTTATAGCATGATAGAGAAGATGAATGGGAAAGGATAGAAGCTGCTGGAGGAAGAGCCATACAATGGAATGATTACCGAATTTTTGGTGTTTTGGCAGTGTCAAGATTCATACTTGCTCCTACATCTTCGTGGGCGACGCCATTCTCTCTCTTTAGAACCCTACTACACCGCCAACTTTCATTCTTTTTGATATTGTTTTGATTTTTAGCATACGAAGGAGGTGGCTTCCATTGTGGAAGAAGGTGAAGAGGATTAAAGAATGGAAATGTGATTGGTTAGAATTTGAGAGTTATTAGATTAGAGTAGAAAGACAATTTAAAAATTTTTATTAGTCTTTTAGGATTTGAGTATTTTAAAAGTCAAATTTCATTTTTCATGGTTACAAATTAGTTTTAATTCTTTTATAATCAGATTTGTCACCATTATAATTTTTCATGGATAGTTTTAGTACTTTGCTCATAAAAAGAATATAGCTACTAATAACTTGGGCCTAGTCCAATAAAATTGCTTTAATAGCCACATTAAATCAATAATTTCCACA
>NC_029792.2:19206730-19211980 GCF_000816755.2 Arachis ipaensis
TTTCCACCAATGCTTTCACCATCCTCAGTTGCAACAAATATTTCAAAGGGTTAACAAGCCATGGGAATTAAAGTTCCAGCATGTTTATCGAGAGGCCAATCGAAGCGCATATTGGCTGGCGAAAAAGGGTTGCCATATGCCCATGGGATTCCATTTCATAGATCAACCACCAAAAGTAGTTGTTTCTATGATGATGTAATGGGAGCCAATGTACCCCGCCTAGTTGATAGCTCTTAGCCTCTTAGTCTTGTTCTCTTGGGTTTAAGCCCCGACACACAACAAAAAAATCAATATTTTCCTCCATCTCATTCTTCAAGTTGCACACCGTTCTTCAAGTTGCAAGTGTTGCATGTCTTCAACCTTCAGCATGTATACACCCATTGTCTTTATCGTCTATCGTGGGCATAATGGAGAGGCTGAGTCGATAGAAGAGTCAAAACAGAAAGACAAAAGCAAAGAGGGAGCTGTGAGTAGAAAAGCAGCTTGCTAGTTCCAAAAAAGGGAGCAAGTGAGGCCAAAGAATAGATCACAGATGAAAATAGCTGGCTAGCAGTGGACATCTTGGCCAAACTATGTCTTTCTAATTTTTTCGCCACTTCTCCATCCTAAACAAAAAAAATGGATTCTGACAATTAAAGATAGAATAAATTTTTTCTGGATTTAAAGATTTTTTTATTTTAACTTAGAAAAAAATCCTATTCCATACAATAAGTTAATTAGTTAAAATCCAAAGTAGCTGGAACTAGTGGTATACATGGATATGATGAAATTGGGCTCGTATTAACCTGGATTCGGCCCGAAATAATGACCGAATCTATTTTTGAGACTCTTATTCAGCTTTAAATTTGGTGAGATTACACTACTTTTGGATCATACTAAAACCAGGTCTTGATAAATTTTATGTCAAAAAATTATGATGCACTTATTTATAAAGAAAAAAAATATATACTTATTACTGAGAAGTTGATATTCATATTTAACCTTGAATTTGTCTATAAATTCAAATTTCATGCTTCTTTGATCTATTTTCTAATTCAACAAGTGTAATAAAAAATAAAACAATAAGTTTATAATTAATATAACATAATATTGGAATTAATTTAAAATATATATACTTTTTTTAGTCCCCTTAGGGTGTATATGGGGTCGGGTGAAGTCGGGTTCGCCATGATCCGGATCTGGATCCGGATCCGACTCTAAATAATGACCGGTTCTATTTTTGATACCCTTACCCGGTCCTAAATTCGGTAAAATCACACCAACTTAGTCCTCAAAGTGCTTGGATCTGGACCGGACCAGGTCATGTACACTCTAGTTGGAACATATAGGAATGACAATAGAGCATGACAGGGTTGTAAGTTATTTTATTAAAATAATAATGTCGTCCATGTAATTAATGAAACTAATTCTAATTATAGTGAGTTAAATATAATGACTGTTACTTAATAAAAGAAATAGAATTAGTGAAAGTTTTAAATAATAAAAATAAAAGATATATCTCCCCTCTCTCTTCAGAACGGAAATATAAATGTTACGATGTTCAAAAGAGATACGTGACAAGCAAGAAAAGAAAAACCTCTGAAAAATAACAGGTTTTGGTTTTCTCTCTGCCATCAACGAGAAAGTGAAAGGAAAGAAGGAAGAGAAGAAAAAATATCCAAAAATATTGAAAGAATGCCCATTGATTAGAGAATTTTATACCCTAATTGCCCATAATACAAAGATCATTAGGAGCAGTGAAAGCGTGGTGCGTCCATAACCTATAAATTCTTGAATGAATCGAACCGGACGAACCGGACTTGTATTGGGCCCAAGGCCCAACCCACCCTTGATTAAGTGAAAGGCAACATCCTTCTTTCTTTCCTCATTATGTTTCACGTTGGAAACTTGAGGAGGGGAAGAACACAATTAGCAAACCCTTGTTCTTCATTCAATTGGACATATCTTTCAATTTGGAGCTCCGATTGATGTACCGTTTGCGGCCACGCGACCGCAGTGTCGATCTCTACAAAGCCCAGTCAATGATGAGGTAAGAAAGCCACTTCTGTGTTTCAGTCTCCTTCTCCCTAAAATTTGAATTTTATGAGTAATTATGTTAAAAATTGTTTGATTTCGGTGTTTAGGTTCAAATTAGCTTGTGAATTTTGTTGAATGTGGCTCCCTTGAGCTATGGGCAAGGTAAAAACCCTAACCCTCTTGTGAAATTATTGAGATTTTGAGTTTAGAGATTAATTATAGTGATATATGTGGTTTATATTGAATGTTGTTGGTAAGGAAATCAATTGGAGGTCAAAACTTGTGATATTGGAGCTTAATTGAGGTCCTAGAAACTTGGATTGGGTTTTTGGTGCTGGAAAATCTGTTTGGAAGGTGTTGAGTGGTGCGGAATTTCTAACCACAGACTAACTGGCAAGTGCACTGGGTCGTACCAAGTAATACCTTACGTGAGTAAGGGTCGATCCCACGAGGATTGATGGATTAAGCAACAATAGTGTTTGATAGGGTTAGTTAGACAAACAAAAAATAGTATTGAGATGCAATATAAAAGACATTAAACAATATAAAGAATATTGAATAAAGGCAAGTAAATACTTTGGAAAAAATATGGAGAAGATAGTTAAGGCTTCAGAGTTATCTATTTTCCGGATTGACTTTTCTTATTAACTATTTTAATCATGCAAGATTTAATTCATGGCAAACTACATGTGACTAGACCCTAATTCCTTAGACCTTCCTAGTCTCCTCTAAAATTCATCAACAGCCAATTCTTTAGTCAATTAATTCCAATTAGAGGGTGATGATCAAATTCCAGTTTATATGCCACAAAAACTCTAATTACCCAAAAATAAAAGAATTATATGTCACGTATCCTATTAAATCCAGATAATTAAAATTTAGGAGAATTTGTTTTCAAGCTGTTGTTCAAGTAAAGAGCTTTTCCAAGTTATACAAGAACTCAAATAGAAAGAGGGTCATACTTCCGTTCCACCCATATTCATAAAATAAAGAACGAAAACAATTCTTAAATATAAATCAAGATATGAATTAAAATAGGAAAACAATAAAATCAATCCATACAATAGATAGAGCTCCTAACCTTAATAATGGAGGTTTAGTTGCTCATGGAAAAGAGAAAATAAGGATTCAGGTAAAATGTACTGAGTTCCAATATGATGGATCTGAATCCACTAGGGAAGGAAAGTTTCTCCCTTTTATAACTAATCCTAATTAATTTTAAATCTATCTTTAAAACTAAAATAATATCTTTTCCTATTTTTAAAATTTGAATTTAAATTAGAATTAATTATAGCAATCAGCAAATCTTCAATTGATGGATGGGGACCACTTGGCTTCACTAGGATCCACGCCTAACTTGGGCTTTAGTGCGCCTAACTTGAAGTGGGCAGGACCAATCTCGCGTATTGTTGTTGTGTCGCTACTTTATGAGTCTTGGCCTCAAGTTAGGCGCAGCCTTGGTAGCGAGTTCGGAGAAGAAGCATGGACTATTATATATCGTTGGAAAGCTCTGGAAGTTAGCTTTCCAACGCCACTGAAATCACGTACATTGGACCTCTATAACTCGAGTTATTTAGGTTTGAGTGCAGAGAGGTCAGGGTTGACAGCATCATTCGCCTTCATCTCTTCTTCTACAGAAACTCCATCAAATCCAGCTGAATGCTACCTAAAATAAACAGAATTGCACAAGATTCAAAGTAGCATCTATATTGGCTAAAAGATAATTAATTCTTTATTAAACTCAATAATTTAGATGCAAATTCACTAAGAAAAGATAGGAAAGATGCTCACGTATCACAACACCAAACATGAACTGTTGCTTGTCCTCAAGAAACCAAAACTAATATAACCTTAGGATGTGAATTTGCATGAGAATGAGAGTTTGATTAAGCTCATGTCTCTTCTTATAGTTAGGTTTACAACTGCAATCCTGAATAGTTTTGGCATCTCACTTTATCTTTTGAAGTTCGGAATGATTGGCATCCATAGGAACTCAGAATTCAGATAGTGTTATTGATTCTCCTAGTTCAGTATGTTGATTCTTGAACACAGCTACTTTATGAGTCTTGGCCGTGACCCTAAGCATTTTGTTTTCCAGTATTACCACCGGATACATAAATGCCACAGACACATAACTGGGTGAACCTTTTCAGATTGTGACTCAGCTTTGCTAGAGTCCCCAGTTAGAGGTACCCAAAGTTCTTAAGCACACTCTTTTTGCTTTGGACCACGACTTTAACCCTTCAGTCTCAAGCTTTTCACTTGACACCTTCACGCCACAAGCACATGGTTAAGGATAGCTTGATTGAGCCGCTTAGGCCAGGATTTTATTCCTTTGGGCCCTCCTATCCATTAATGCTCAAAGCCTTGGATCCTTTTTACCCTTTTCCTTTTAGTTTAAAGGGTTATTGGCTTTTTCTGCTTGCTTTTTCTCTCTCTTTTCTTTTTCCGCAAGCTTTGTGTTTTCACTACTTTTTCTTGCTTCAAGAATCAAATTTTTTTTTCAGATTATCAATAACATTTCTCTTTTTTCATCATTCTTTCAAGAGCCAACAATTTTAACATTCATAAATTTCACTATCAAAAGATATGCACTGTTTATGTCATGCATTCCGAGTCACATAAAATACCACCACATTTGAATAAATGAGACTACTCTAAAAATTAAACTCAAATTCTCATGCACTACATCTGTTCTTCTTTCTTTTTGATTTCAAGCTCAGTGGGCAATACATGAGGCATCTTTCAGAATTAAAGCAATTAAGAGAAAACTACACTAGACCTAGGATTTTAACTAATAAAGGATCATGCAACAAATAAAGCAAAATAGCAGGAAACCGGAACATATCATAGTAAAAGCGGGGAAGAATATAGAATGAAAGGAACTCAACCACCTTAGTTATCCTCACGGTCGTTTTATTCTTCAGGTTGTGTTCCTCCGTGAAGATGATTCGCTTCCCTTTAGTGCTATAAAATAAAAAGAAAACCCATAAGTAAAGCGTCAATACCAAACTTAAAAGTTTGCTTATCCTCAAACAAAGAAGAATTGAAAACAGAGAGGGACATAAAAAGACATACAGAAGAGTAAAAATAAATATTAATCTAAAAAAAAACCAAAAATAAAAAAGACAAAAAAGATAAAAATTAAAATTTTTTTTACTTTTTTATTTTTTTTGTTTTTTTATATATATAATTATTTATTTATTGTATTTATTTTTATATATATAAAATGGT
>NC_029792.2:19212108-19214743 GCF_000816755.2 Arachis ipaensis
GCACCCTCTCAATTTTTTTTTTTTTTTCTTCTCGTTGGGTACAGGTAAGAGAAAGGAAGACGAGCATTGGGGACGTGGGTAGGGAAGGTTAAAAGCACTGGTTGAGGGAGGGGTTAAGGGTACTGGTGGGGTGGATGGGGGAGTAAGTATAGGAAGGGAAGGGTATGTGACTATGTGCATTGGGGGGATATATATATATTGAGGGGGGGGGGAAGATTGTGTGTGTATATTATTTTATTTAATTGAAGATAGACAAAAAATTTTTTAAGTGTTCGATTCCTGTTTTAAATTAGCTGCATGATCAAAATACACGTAAAATGAAAGAAAAACAGTAAATAAAAGTCAAGTAAATAAAAAAATCACTACTAATAAAAATAAAACAAAATAGAGTTAAGAATGAAAAGGAATGATCATATCACAGTGGGTTGTCTCCCACCTAACACTTTTAGTTAAAGTCCTTAAGTTGGACATGTGATGAGTTCTTTGTCATGGTGGCTTGTGCTTGTACTGATCCAGGAATCTCCATCAATGTTTGTAAAACCAATGGCCACTGGGATTCCAAACTAGGCGCATAACGCCTTAGAGCAAGTTGAAACAAGTGACAAGGCCCCATGAGTGTTGATTGTGGGAATGAATTCCTGGGTCCCAAACCTTACTTTTATACTCGTCTCCTTGTGGATCACCATTGTTCCCACCGGGTGACAAGCGATCTGAATTCTCACAGAGACATCCAAACAACCTTCTAGACCCATTCAATTGAGCTCTACACCAATCCTTGCACTTCAATTTGGAGCATGCAACCATATTGACCCTTGCTTGACAACTCTTACCACTAACCATCTTCCTCTTACTCTTAATGTCACAAAGAGCTCTAAGTTGACCATCCGTCTCCAGTAGCCCATATTCAAGTGGGAACGTAAAGGTTAAGGATAGGAATTTTACCCACTTGAATGTTGTATTGGATGGTGATGGCTTTGGGAGAGGTCTTGCAAGCTCCACTCCCTTGAGTTCTTCTTTGAATTCTTCCACTTTTTTGCAAGCTTCCTCAATTTCAACATCTTCCTCTTGGTAGCTGTCTTCTAATTCAATATCTTCTTCATTCACTACTAGAAAACTAATTATTACAGATGGATATTTCCGACGGATTTTATCCCACTGAAATACAGACGAAATTTCAGAAGAATTTTTTGTCGGAAAACAAAAAAAATGAATTAGCATAAATTACAGACGGAAGAGAAAATCCGTCTATAATTCTGTCAGAAAAATTAATTTTTTTCGTGAAAAATAGTTACAGACGGAAAATCCGTCTGTAATTCAATAGACAAAAATACTATATTTTATTAAATTATTACAGACGAAAAATCTGTCTATAATTTAAAATTTTCCGCCGAAAAAAATCTTATACCTAATCTACCCCGTCTCTCTCTCTCTCGAGCTCCCTTCACAAATAACTCTAACCTAATCTACCCCCTCTCTCTCTCGACTCAATTTACAAAGCACTCCATGAAGATGAACACCGTCTTCATTGTGCCTCAGGAAGACGATTAACCTAGCTAACTGATGAGCGGATAATTTATACGCTTTTTGGCATTGTTTTTAGTATGTTTTTAGTAGAATCTAGTCACTTTTAGGGATGTTTTCATTAGTTTTTATGTTAAATTCACATTTCTGGACTTTACTATGAGTTTGTGTATTTTTCTGTGAATTCAGGTATTTTCTGGCTGAAATTGAGGGACTTGAGCAAAAATCAGATTCAGAGGTTGAAGAAGGACTGCTGATGCTGTTGGATTCTGACCTCCCTACACTCAAAGTGGATTTTATGGAGTTATAGAACTCGAAATGGCGCGCTTTCAATTGCTTTGGAAAGTAGACATCTAGGGCTTTCCAGAAATATATAATAGTCCATACTTTGGCCAAGTTTAGATGACGCAAACTGGCGTTCAACGCCAGCTCTCTGCCCAAATCTGGCGTCCAGCGCCAGAAAAGGATCCAAAACCAGAGTTGAACGTCCAAACTGGCACAAAAACTGGCGTTCAACTCCAAGAAGGACCTCTGCACGTGCAACACTCAAGCTCAGCCCAAGCACACACCAAGTGGGCCCCGGAAGGGGATTTATGCATCAATTACTTACTTCTGTAAACCCTAGTAGCTAGTTTATTATAAATAGGACATTTCACTATTGTATTTGACATCTTTGGATTATCTTTTGATCCTTTGATCATCTTTGGATGCCTGGTTCTTAGATCAGAGGGGCTGGCCATTCGGCCATGCCTGGACCTTTCACTTATGTATTTTTAACGGTAGAGTTTCTACACTTCATAGATTAAGGTGTGGAGCTCTGCTGTTCCTCAAAGATTAATGCAAAGTACTACTGTTTTCTATTCAATTCATCTTGTTTCGCTTCTAAGATATTCATTCGCACTTCAACCTGAATGTGATGAACGTGACAATCATCATCATTCCCTATGAACGCGTGCTTGACAACCACTTCCGTTCTACCTTAGATTAAATGAGTATCTCTTAGATCTCTTAATCGAAATCTTCGTGGTGTAAGCTAGAATGATGGCGGCATTCAAGAGAATCCGGAAGGTCTAAAACTTGTCTGTGGTATTCCGAGTAGGATTCAATGAATGAA
>NC_029792.2:19214764-19216346 GCF_000816755.2 Arachis ipaensis
TTTTTGGCGCCGTTGCCGGGGATTGTTCGTGTTTGGACAACTGACGGTTCATCTTGTTGTTCAGATTAGGTAATTTTCTTTTTGTTTTAATTTCAAAAATTTTTCAAAAATCTTTCAAAATTTTCTCCTTTGTTTTCGAAAAAAAAATTGTTTTCAAAAATATATTTTTCTTCAGAATTTTTAAGAATGAATTCTAGTGTTTCATGAAGCATGCTAAGCCTGGCTGGCTGTAAAGCCATGTCTAAATTCATTTGGACTGAGGCTTGCAATTTGTTATCAAGAGTAAGCTAGTTGTTGTTAATCCACTTGCTGCTGTTCCTGATTTACATGCTGAAGCTTGGCTGGCCATTGGCCATGTCTAGTGTTTTGGACCGGAGCTTTCATTGAAAGCTTGGCTGGCTAGTGAGCCATGTCTAATTCCTGGACTGAAGCTTTAGACTAAGAATGCAAGATTCCTGGAATTCATATTAAAAATTTTGGAATCCTTATTTTTCTTTTTCATAATAATTTTCGAAAAAAAAAATACAAAAAAATTAGAAAATCATAAAAATCAAAAATATTTTTTGTGTTTCTTGTTTTAGTCTTGAGTCATATCATAAGTTTGGTGTCACTTGCATATGCATCTTACATTTTTAGAAAATTCATGCATTCATAGTGTTCTTCATGATCTTCAAGTTGTTCTTGGTAAGTCTTCTTGTTTGATCTTGATGATTTCATGTTTTGTGTCTTTTCTTGTTTTTCATATGCATTCTTGAATTCTTAATGTCTAAGCATTAAAGAATTCTAAGTTTGGTGTCTTGCATGTTTTCTTTGCATTAAAAATTTTTTCAAAAATATGTTCTTAATGTTCATCTTGACATTCATAGCATTCTTGCATGCATCACATGTTTTGATCTAAAATTCTCATGCATTGCATCATTTTTCTTGTTTTTCTCTCTCATCATAAAAATTCAAAAATAAAAAAAAATATCTTTCCCTTTCTCTCTCATCAAATTCGAAAATTTGGATTGACTTTTTCAAAAATTTTTAGAATCAAGTTGTTTCTTATGAGTCAAATCAAATTTTCAATTTGAAATTCTTATCTTTTTCAAAAATCAAATCTTTTTCAAATTTCTTAGTTATTTTTGAAAATTCCAAAAATATTTTTCAAAAATCTTTTTCTTATTTTTACATCAAATTTTCGAAAATAACAATAACAATTAATGTTTTGATTCAAAAATTTCAAGTTTGTTACTTACTTGTTAAGAAACGAAAAAATACTAACCTTTTTCAAAAACTATTTTCGAAAATCACTAACTCTTTTTCAAAAATTATTTTCGAAAATTCTTCCTCTCCCATCTTATTCTATTTATTTATTCATTTACTAACATCTCATCTCACATCTCTGCCCTCCTCACAGTTGTGTTTCTTTCTTTACATCACATTCTTTGTCTCCCTCTTTTCTCCCACTCACAAAGGGATCCCTATACTGTGGTATAAAGGATCCATATTATTATTATTATATTTTTCTGTGCCTTCTTCTTTGTCATATGAGCAGGAGCAAGGACAAGAATATTCTTGTTGAAGCAGATCCAGAACCTGA
>NC_029792.2:19216412-19217186 GCF_000816755.2 Arachis ipaensis
CTGGCGTTCAACGCCAGAACAGAGCATGGTTCTGGTGCTGAACGCCCAAAATGGGCAGCACCCTGGCACTGAACGCCCAGAACAAGCATGGTTCTGGCGTTCAACGCCAGAAATGGCCAACAAATGGGCGTTGAACGCCCAAAATGGGCACCAACCTGGCGCTGAACGCCCAGAGTTGTGTGCAAGGGCATTTTGCATGCCTAAATTGGTGTAGGGATGTAAATGCCTTGACACCTCAAGATCTGCGGACCCCACAGGATCATCTCAGGATCTGTGGACCCCACAGGATCATCTCAGGA
Source organism: Arachis ipaensis (assembly GCF_000816755.2). Classification (NCBI taxonomy): domain Eukaryota; kingdom Viridiplantae; phylum Streptophyta; class Magnoliopsida; order Fabales; family Fabaceae; genus Arachis; species Arachis ipaensis. Next base: position 19,216,712 of record NC_029792.2, read on the forward strand.
TCTGTGGTCCCCACAGGATCCCCACCCACCTCACCCTCTCTCTCTCCATTCATGACCATCCCTTCTGTTTTCCATTCACCACTCACATCCATACACACATCCCTCCATCTCCTCCATATCTTCTTCTTCTTCTATTCTTTCTTCTTTTGCTCGAGGGCGAGCAACATTCTAAGTTTGGTGTGGTAAAAGCATAAGCTTTTTGTTTTTCCATTACCATTGATGGCACCTAAACCTCTAAAAGAGGGGAAGGGAAGACAAAGGCTTCCACCTCCGAGTCATGGGAGATGGAAAGATTCATCTCAAAGGTCTATAGCTCAGTGGTAGAACATGTGGCTGTAAATCAAGAGATCCCTGAGATACCTCAGGGGATGCACTTCCCTCCACATAAATATTAGGAGCAAATCAACACCTCCCTAGGAGAATTGAGTTCCAACATGGGACAATTAAGGGTGGAACATCAAGAGCACTCCATCAT
>NC_029792.2:19217215-19222302 GCF_000816755.2 Arachis ipaensis
TCTCTGCACTCAAAGTGGATTTTCTGGAGCTACAAAACTCGAAATGGCGCGCTTCCAATTGCGTTGGAAGGTAAACATCCAGGGCTTTCCAGCAATGTATAATAGTCCATACTTTGGCCAAGTTTAGATGACACAAACTGGTGTTCAACGCCAGCTCTCTGCCCAAATCTGGCGTCCAGCGCCAGAAAAGGATCCAAAACCAGAGTTGAACGCCCAAACTGGCACAAAAACTGGAGTTCAACTCCAAGAAGGACCTCTGCATGTGCAACACTCAAGCTCAGCCCAAGCACACACCAAGTGGGCCCCGGAAGTGGATTTATGCATCAATTACTTACTTCTGTGTTTTTGGCGCCATTACCAGGGAAAGAAAGAGCGATGAATTTTACATAATTAAAGTGTAATCACAATTTCTGCGCACCACTAACCCTAACCTGTCTTCATTGTGCCTCACTGTACCCTAACCGTCTCTTCATTGTGCCTCACGAAAAACCCCTAACCACCACGAAGAACCCCTAACCGCGACGAAGAGCCCATAACAGCACTCTACGAAGATTGTTGCCGGTCGCCGGCACTCGCACTGCCTCCGTCGAAGAACCCCTAACCCCTAACGTTTCTTCGCTCTTCTCTCGCCACTCTCACCCTCAAGCTCACTGAGTCTCACCTCTCTCACGGCTGGTCTCGCCGTCGACCTTTCTCTATCTCTCCGGTATATCGCTTCTCTCGCGGGTGTTTCAGACTCAAGGTCATCGCGCTCTGTTTCCGTCGCTGCTCTGTCACCGTCGCTGCTCTATCGCGCTCTGTCGCAAGCGAATCGATGGAATTCGACTCGATCCCAATCGGTTCCTGCTCCAACGAGAACCAGAGCATCTACCAGCAGTTGTTTAAATTACGCTGATTCAGGTATGCATTGTTTAAATTACGCCGATAAACCTTAGGGCTCAATTTTTCTACGCAAGTTTTAGCTAGGTTTATCATACTCTGCTTTTGTGGCTCAATTGTTTAATGGTTCCAACTATTGCCATGCTTGTTGGTCCTGATGCTCCCATTGTTCTATTGTTTAGGCAATTTGCAAGATAGAATCAGTTATACACTATACACTAAAAGAGTTTTGATTTCAATGCTTAAACTACTTTAACTGTAGTAGGCAGATAGAATTTCTCTTCCTCTTTTGAATATTATCCGAATCTGGAAAGTGGAAGCTTGGTTCTTTTACTTGTCATAAGAAACATATCAGAGACTCAAGCTAGTTCTTTCTTTTTGCTGCTTTTCAAAGATTCTATCTCTGAATGTGTAAAGCAGGACAAGATAGAAAGTAGAGGGAGCAAAGCAATGGCTGCACAGAAAAATAGGCGTTGATCGAATCAAGAAAGGAAAATGGCTTTGATACAAGATGCATGTGATAATTTATTAGTGAAATAAATTTTCAGTACATAGAGTAAATTAATGTTTTCAAACTTGACAGGTTGATAAATTGAAGAGAAAGCTGAGACATGAAGAGAATGTGCATAGTATACTTAATACTTGCTTTCTTTCTTGTTAGGTCTTAAAAAAACAAACTCACTCTTACGAAGAAAGTATAATTAGGAATTTAGGATGGATGAATTAAGTTTTAACTAAAAAAATAATTTTGTGCGGTTACTAGGATCAATACAGAGTGTTTATTATTATTCTATCAAATATTCAGGAACAAAGTCGAAGTGGCTGCGCTAGAACAGAAAAGGCTAGGCATTGGCGATGGATCAGTTGGGATGTTCTCCTCACTTATTGTTCGTGCATGCAGGTAATTCGCTAGTCGATAGTCAATTCCATTCACTTTTCTCATTGCATCCCCTTTCCTTGCTCTTTGCTTTCCTTTTCCTTTCTCTTTTTTGTTCTGATTAAGCTCTGAATGTCAAATTAAAACATGATACTATTTTACTTCTGTAAGAAGGATACTGTTTCTTTCTTTGATTTTAGAATTTGCTTGATTGAAAATAGAAGGATTCATGAACCTTTATGCTTGCTCTTTACTTCCTTTCTAATTCATGTAGTGCAATAACCAAATTGTGCTTTTGCTTCTGCTTGTGGGAGTGATATAATATGACATTAGGCTTTATATCAAAGTCCCTAATGAAATTATCCTTGGTTTTTGATGAATCTGATGATGATATTTGTGGATCCTCAACAACAAGAATCTCTTTGATTGCTTCAGGCATGCTTTGTCCTTTTATCATCTTCTTCCAATATTCTCCCACCAACTGGTACTATATATATAGATTAATGTTACATGTTTACTTGTTCAGGCTTTAGTGAAGTTCCCTTTTGAAGTTTTAAACAATCTAATTGAATCTCCATTTTGATATGTTGATGCTATTTGACGTGATCAGGAAGGTGATGCATGGTTTCTAAATACTCCTGAACAATCATTGAGCTTCATCCTTGCAAATCAAGGTTTTGATGTATGGGTAGGAAATGTGCGTGGAACATGCTGGAGCCATGGTCATAGGTCTTATTCAGTGAAGAATAAGGTGTGTGGCTCTTCTTTGACCTATAGAGATGCTGACGGCGTATGTGATTAAACTGAAAATAATATCAGTGCATAAAGTTCAGTGCTAAATAATTATGAGTCAAAACTAAGAACCAAATGTTCATTTATTCTGAATTTGAATTGGGGAAAAACATTTGCAATTGATATGAATAAGGTCACACTTTAGTAGGTTTTATCATTCAATTATTTAATAGTAAAAGGATTTGTGCCGAATACTATCAAGCCTTTTCTATTTACTTTGATATATTTGAAATAAGAATTATTAAATTGTTCTCAGTGCTGAAGCTACTTATATTAAGCACCAAATTGAGTTCCACAGCACTGTTGATGATCACTGATCTTGAGAAAATATTCTAAATTGTCATGATACTTATATTTTCATTTCACTGTCATTTTCAGTGTATATTATTTTTATTGGAATTGTTAGAGCCAGAGTTTGTACAGTGCATCATGTGATTGATTCAACTTTGGTCCCTTGATAGAAATTCTGGGATTGGAGCTAGCAGGAATTAGCCCTGTATGATATGGCAGAAATGATCAATTACATACAAATTCAAAGCTATTCATAGTTGGGCATTCACAGGTAGTTATGATTCTGGACATCATCCTTTTCACTTGCTATTTGGTGGTTGTTGTAGTATGCATTTTATTCATTTCTCTTATTTCCGGGGAACAATTATGTCTGTTTGGGAATACCTATTTATCTTTTGATTTTCTTTTTTATTACACAGTAGAAAAATGGTTGGTATGGTTAAGTGTGGATCTGTTGTACTGTAGCGTGTTCATCATCCTTGCAATTTGGTTTCTTTTAGTTTTATTTGCTACTTCATTCATTATTTATCCTGTTTTATTTATGCACACAAAAGGAATTATTTTGTCCGATGTCTTATCATTCTCTCTGCTCTCATTTATGCTCTAAATTTGTTTGTTTGATGTAATATATTTATTTTTGGTCAGTATCATGGTGGGACTAACTTTGATAGAACCGCTGGTGGACCATACATTGCCACTTCATATGATTATAATGCTCCTCTTGATGAATATGGTAAAATTATATTGATCAAGAAGAATCTCTATTTCTAATATTTTTCCATAAATGATCCTTGAGTAATTAATTAATTATTGTATGTAGGCAACAAAGCTCAACCAAAATGGGGTCACCTCAAAGAACTCCACAGGATTTTGAAGTCAATGGAAGAGAGTCTTACAAACCGGAACGTTTCCCAAATTGATTTTGGCAACTCTGTCACGGTACCAAAATACATGAAAACAAAATTACAACTCTGCATTATTTTTTTCCTTTAATTGAATTAGAGCAATAATGAATAATTATTTTTCAAAAATAATTATTTCAGGCCACTGTGTATGCCTCAAACAAATCATCAAGTTACTTTTTGACCAATGCCAACACTACCACCGATGCTACTGTCTCGTTTAGAGGAAGAACCTATGCAGTTCCAGCATGATCTGTTTAGCTTGGCTTGGCTTGGCAAATATACACGCCAAGAGATTTTTTATTCCATAAGATTTGACTACATACTCTTTTAATTAAATATTTATTTGTGATGAATTATAGTTGATGTATCAACACACTTTGATGTATGGTTGTTACTTAATATTATAGTTGATGTATTAATACACTTTGTTTATGTTTTGAATTATATTAATTTGTTTGTTTATAGTACTTTTTTTTAGTTTGATAATACGATGAATTTATTTATTTTTTGAAATATTATAAATATTCGAATACAAAATAGATAAAAAAAATTGTATTTATTAAATTTATATTTATTTTGTATGAAAATAGGTTTATTTTTGTAATAGAAAAATTAAAAAAAATTATTTTACCTTACCGACGGATTTACAGACGGATTTTCTGTCTGTAATCAGAGTGTAGATTTTCCAAAGTTCAAATTACAGACAGAAAATCTGTCGGAAAATTCATCTGTAATTACAGACGGAAAATCTGATGTGCGAAAAACGATCCGACACAAAACTCACCGGCAAGTGCACCGAGTCGCATCAAGTAATAATAACTCACGGGAGTGAGGTCGATCCCACAGGGATTGAAGGATTGAGCAATTTTAGTTTAGTGGTTGATTTAGTCAAGCGAATCAAGATTTGGTTGAGAGATTTGTGATGTGCAGAATTTAAATTGCATGGAAAATAAAGGGAATGGGTAATTTGCATGAAACTAAAGAGAACTGAAATTTAAAGTGCTAAATCTTAACGGGCAAGAAATTAAATGGCAGAAATAAGACGGATTGAAGAACAACTTGTAAGGTCCTGTGAGTGAGGTGATTAAGTGACAGTGGGGTGAACTCTAAATTATATACTCATGCAAGGGCTTCAGTGCTTACTAGTCCCTACATCTTGGGAGTCTTAGGTCTTAGAACTTTTATCCAAATAATATCATGAAGATCTCTTTATATGTAATCACCTTGAAGCAGCTTATAGTTTCTGTGCTTTGGCCTTGACTCTAAGTGTCATGTCTCAAAGCGGCTCTTTAGATAAGCTTTCAATCAATACTCCTAAACCAGTTGGTTTTAAGGTATTAGGT
>NC_029792.2:19222862-19224486 GCF_000816755.2 Arachis ipaensis
TTTTGTTTGCTGCTTCTTGGATCAATAAATGTTTGAGAATCTCCACAACACTTCTTTGAACTCTATGTCCCGCCTATGAGCTCCCATGCAAGTTTTCATAAGCATGCAACCTCAATACATGATTATACAACTAGAACCACCACTTCTCCTAATCTTTTGCTTGCCTCAAAATTGTTTAATTCCTCAATCCTTCTTTTCAAAGAACTTTCATGTGATGCATTTTTGAAATATTGAGTGCAAACAAGTGTGAAAAGTGTAGTGTTGTGAATAATCAAGCGTCTTAGTTATTGAATTACAGAAAAACTATACTATGCAGACAAGCAGGGGTATTATATCACTTTCAATCATAGCAGTATCTGATATAAAACAATCACTGAACAATACAACCTTTTGAAATCTACTTGCTGTCCTCCTCCTCATCATCCTCATTGCTGGTTTTAGCATTCCTCTTTCATTTCTTTGGGTGATGATGCTTAATCCTTCCAAAAGCTTGTATGACACTCTGCAATGATATTGAAAGTTGCTTGTTCCCCAAGCACTAGAAAAATGGTTAGCATGCATGATTTATTTGTGGGCTTTTGTACTTACTTTGGTGTGGGAACACCAAACTTAGTACCTTGCCAATGGTTCTTGTTCATCAAACTAACCGGATGTGAAACTCTTTTTCTTTTTCAAAAGTGACAAAACTGGAAACTTAGGAAACGCCAGCATAGTTAACCAGTTTATCTAAATGCTTGAAGCTAGCATTATGCAGAAAGTGAGAATGTGTTTTATGATGGAATTTTGGTGGAACACCAAACTTAGAATCCTTCATTCTTCTTTATATTGTTTTGGTATGCAACACCAAACTTAGCTTCTTGCAATATAGATAAAACTAATTAACCTTTTTATTAAAATAGCTATGAAAAGAAAACTACCTCAGGTTGGGTTGCCTCCCAACAAGCGCTCTTTTATTGTCATTAGCTTGACATCGGAGCTTTCTTTTATGGTGGTTGAGGATTGTAGTGCCTCAACTTGTCTCCCCTGACTGTGATCCTCCTCTTTGTTCTCTGGTGTTCAATTTCAGCATGTTCCAACGAGAGTATGTTGCTGACAGTGTAATAGTCATCAGTCTGTTGGCTTGCTCCCAGTTGTTGATATATCAATTGCACTTTGTCACCTTTGGAAAGCCCCTCTATTGGAATCTTCCTGTTCTTCCAACCCCTTTTTGTTTTGTTTCTGCGTTTCATCCCCTTTTTTGTTGATCTTTCTTTTCTGGCCGTAGGCTTACCTTGAGGATCTCCCTCTTCAGTGGCTAATACTCTAATATCCTCTTGGACTTTTTCATCCTTCTGCACAATCTTCTGCCTTGGGATGTTGTTGTGAATCACCTTGTCAATTTCCATATAGTCCCTCCTCTCATTACTAAACTGGGCTTCTGGTAATACCTTCAGAGTGACACTCTTATCATGCATTCTGAGAGTTAGTTCTCCTTGCTCTATGTCTATGATAGCTCTAGCAGTGGCCAAGAATGGCCTTCCCAGTATAATAGAGTCACCATCATCCCCATCTGAATCTAGAACCACAAAATCTGCAAGGTATATGAAATTTTCCACCTTGACCAGAAGGTTTTCAATCATACCCC
>NC_029792.2:19224535-19227066 GCF_000816755.2 Arachis ipaensis
TTTGGAGGAAGCCCTTTTTGAATCAAGGCCCTGCATTCCTCAGTAAGTAGTATGGTTTCTTTCTCATCCCAACTTCTTTTCTTATTGATAAGCTCCTTCAAAAACTTGGCATACAGAGGCATTTGCTCAAGTGCTTCGGCCAAGGGAATATTGATCTCCAGCTTCTTAAAAGTCTCAAGGAACTTATGAAAATGTTGGTCCTTAGCCTCTTTGCTGAACTTCTGGGGATATGGCAGTGGAGGTGTGATGCTCTTTCCTACTTGCTGCTGTCCCTGAATCACTTCTTTTGAACTGTGTGACTGGTTATCCTTCTCTTTGAGTTTCTCAGTGCTCTTGTTTGGCATCACAACTTGATCCTTGGCTTCATCTTCCTTTGTTTGCTCCTCATCTTCTATTGGCCTTTTGCTGCTCTCTGCTTGCTTCTTTGTAGTGTCATTGTTGCTCATCAATGTTCTCCCACTCCTTAATTGTATTGCCTTGCATTCCTCCTTAGGATTTGGGATTGTATCACTGGGCAGTGAGCTTGAAGGTCTCTCAATAGAAATCTGTTTGGAGATCTGCCCAATCTGCCTCTCTAGGCTCTTCATGGAGGCTTCATGGTTCTTGGTTATCATTTTCTGGTGTTTCAACATTTTGTCTATTAAGGTCTCCAAGTTAGTGAGTCTTTGAGATTTAGGTGATGCTTGTGGTGGGTTGTGAGATGTGGATGGTGGATGGTAGGCATTTTGGTTGGTGGGTTGGTTATTAGATTGGTACTGGATGGGGTTGGGGTAGTTGTTTTGAGGTTTTCTGTAGGGGTTCTGGTTAGTTTGCTGCTGGTTGTGGTTTTGGTTGTTTCTTGAAGTGTTTTGGTTTGAGTTCCTCTGCCATGGTTGTTGGTTTTGGGTGTGATTATCTCCCCATCTGAGGTTTGGGTGGTTCTTCCAGGATGGATTGTATGTATCACCATACACTTCATTTGGTCCTTGGTTGTGCATATACTGTACTTGCTCTTATTGTTGTTCTTCTTGAGTTTCTTCATTTTGCCCCCATGTAGATGATGGTTGGCTTGTGTTAACTGCTGCAACTTGGAGGCTATCAATCCTCTTGGTCATTTGCTCAAATTGTTATTGAATTTGCTGCTGCATCATCTTGTTTTAAGCCAAGATTGAGTCCACCCCTTCTAGCTCCATTACTCATCTCCTTTGTGATGGTTGGCGATTTCTTTGATGAGCAAAGAAATATTGATTGTTGGCCACCATGTCAATAAGATTTTGAGCTTCTTCTGCTGTTTTCATCAGTTGCAATGATCCTCCAGCTGAATGGTCAAGTGATTCTTGAGCCTTTAGAGTGAGTCCTTCATAGAAGTTCTGTAGCTTGTCCCACTCAGTGAATATTTCTGGTGGACATTTCCTCAGCAGAGCCTTGTATCTCTCCCATGCTTCATACAAATTTTCAGCATCCAATTGCGTGAATGTTTGCACCTCAGTCTTCAGCCTGATGACTCTTTGAGGTGGATAGAATTTGGCTAGAAATTTAGTCACCAAGTCATCCCAGCTAGTGATGCTTCCTTGAGGAAAGGTTTCAAGCCATTGTGCGGCCTTGTCCCTTAATGAGAACGGGAACAGCAGAAGCTTGTAAGTTTCAGGATTCACGCCATTGGACTTGACAGTGTCACAAATCCTTAAGAAGGTGGATAGATGTTGATTTGGATCCTCCAACGGTCCTCCCCCAAACGAGCAGTTGTTTTGGACCAATGTAATGAGTTGTGGCTTCAATTCAAAGTTATTTGCATTGACATTAGGGGTGAGAATGCTGCTTCCACAATGTCTAGCATTTGCAAAGGTATAGGAGGCCAATACTCTCCTCTGCTGTGGGTTATTGTTAACCCCTCCTCCTGGATTAGATGGATCTCCTTCCATCTCATGATATTCTTCCTCAGATTCTTCCTCTCCAACAATATTTTTCCCTCTTTCAGCTCTTCTTAGCCTTCGGAGGATTCTTTCGTCAGTTTCATGAAAGGTAGGGATCTCTCTTCTTGTATCTGACATACAAGCAAAACACAAGAATCACACAATACCAGAAAAGCAATAACACTTCAATCCATGGCTGAAGTGAAATATTAGTTAGCTTAGGCAAAAATTCAAACAATTAGCGTGTTAGTCAAAAGTTAAAGAAACAGAAAAGAAAAATGCTAGATCTAGATCACCACCTCACTTAATCATTGTCAATCTAATCAATCCCCGGCAACGGCGCCAAAAACTTGATGTGCGGAAAATGATCCGACACAAAACTCCCCGGCAAGTGCACCGGGTCGCAACAAGTAATAATAACTCACGGGGGGGAGGTCGATCCCACAGGGATTGAAGGATTGAGCAACTTTAGTTTAGTGGTTGATTTAGTCAAGCGAATCAAGAGTTGATTTGAGTGGTTTGCATTCGACGGAAGCTAAATTGCATGAAATTAAAAGGGAGAAGGGTAGATTGCAGAAAATTAAAGAGCAAAGAAAGTAAATAAGCTGAATCTTAAAGAACAAGTAATGTAAATTTCAG
>NC_029792.2:19227108-19241493 GCF_000816755.2 Arachis ipaensis
AATTATCAGAAACTGAAATTCAATTGTGCAGTAAGTAAACAGAGAGATCTCAGGATGAGATTGAAATAGAATTCCTTCAATTCTCCAACCCAAGATCCAAGCAAATGTAATTGAAATTGAAAGCAAGAAAACTAAGAGGAAGGGAATTCAATTCTCCTTCCCCGAGACTTAGAAATTCAAAATCACTCCACACCAAAAGCTCTCCGAAAACTCTCTATGAAAACTAAAGAAAAGCTTCCTACACAACTACCCAATCAAAACCGAAAAGAAAAGCTCCCTAAAGACTTAAATTTTAAGCTATTTATACACTTTCTTCAAATGGTCTTCAAGCCTTGAATTGGGCCTTTGCTCTTGATGGAATTGGGTTGATAGAGGCCTTGGTTGATTGCTCTTGGAGTTGGAGAGAGAACCGAAGTGAACCAGGTTGGGAATTATAAAAGCTTGAGTAAAAGTTTGAGTAAAAGTTTGAGGCAAACTTTTACTCAAACTTTTTACACCAGCTGCCCCATTCTTGCTGCTACCAACATTTGAGCTAAAGTTTGGGGTCAAACTTTTGCTCAAACGTTGGCCCCCTTATGCACACTCATGGCGCCAATGTTTGCCAAAAAGTTTGAGGCAAACGTTGGCGCAAACTTTTTGTCTCCAGGGTGTGTTGCTGATGGCGCCAACGTTTGCCAAAAAGTTTGAGGCAAACGTTGGCGCAAACTTTTGTCCTCCAGGGTATTGATTTGTGATGCCAACGTTTGCCAAAAAGTTTGAGGCAAACGTTGGCAAAAACTTTTGCTCTCCAGGGTGTTGATTTGTGATGCCAACGTTTGCCAAAAAGTTTGAGGCAAACGTTGGCTCAAGCTTTTCTCCCAAAAGTTTGAGCTAAAGTTTGAGGCAAACTTTTGCTCAAACTTTTTGTTCTCTCTTGCTCCTAGCCATTCCTTCTTGCTTCAACCTTTCTCCAAGCTTTCTTCACCTATCATCAAAGCTATGCTCAAAATCATGAGATTGTCATTCTTTCCTAATATGTGGCAATTATAGCATAAATCCTCATGAAATTGCATTAATTCATCTATGGTTGATTAAATCAAAGAAAACATAAAAATCTACCCAATTGGCTTGCTTGTGGCTCAAGAAAGTGCATAATTCAATTGAAAACAAAAGAAAAAGGCTAGTGAAACTAGGCTAAGATGACTTGTCATCAAAATCCGTCTGAAAATCCGTCTGTAATTACAGACGAAAAATCCGTCAAAAAGTTCGTTGCCTTCGAAAAAATGGATGCACAATTTACAGAGGGAAAATCCGTCGGTACCTGGTAAAAATCCGTCTGTAATTTTCTTACGGAAAAAAAATCCGTCGGTAAATAATTTCCGACAGGGCTTTTACAGAGGGACAAAATCCGTCAGTAATTTCGTCGGTAACCAAAAATTCGTCTGTAATAAAGACTAAATCCGTCTGTAAATCTGTCTGTATTAATCTATTTTCTAGTTGTGATTGCTTACCAAGGGCATGGGAGGTTGTGCATCTTCCTCCTTTGTGGGTGCATCTTCCTCCTTTGTTTTTGCATCTTCCTCTTCTTCCATGTGTGAGGATGGAAAGTTCTCTAGTTCACTGGAGTATGAACTCCTTTGATTGATTTTCTCACTTTCTTCTATAGGATCTTGTATTATATCTCTTGGAAAGGAATTTACTTGCTCCTCTTCCTGTGGTTTGATAATCGACTGCACATGTTTTTCTACATTTTTGATACTCGTATTTATATCATGTAAGAATTCTTTCATGAGGAGCTCAAGATCTGATGGTATTTGAGATGAATAAGGAGGAGGTGATGGTTCTTGATAAGTGTAAAAAGAGGATGGTGCTTGGTATGGATATGAAGATGGTGGTTCTTGATAGTTGGAACATGAAGCATTGAAGTTTCTTTGGTTTTGACTTTGCCAACCAAAATTTGGGTAGTTCCTCCATCCACAATCATATGAATTACTACTTGGGTGGGAGTAGTAACCCATGTGATCTCTCTCCATGTGTTTTCTTAGCACAAAACACCAAAAAGAATTAAACGCACCATGTAGTAAACAGAAAAGTAAAGAAGAAAGAACAGAATTCTAAAAATAAAAATAAAAAAAATTAAAATAAAACTAATTAAAAAATACAAACTTAATTTCAGAAATTAAAAAAAATATTAGTGTTATTTATTTATTTAAATATATTTTATTATTATTATTATTATTATTATTATTTTTATAGTAAAACTAAACAATAAAATAAAAGAAAAAGAAAGAAACAGGGAATGGGGAAACCTAATGAAAAGAAAGAAAGTAAAGGAAAAAAAAACGACCTAAAGAAAGAAAAGAAAAAAAAATGAAAAATAAAATAAAAACTAACAACGACAAAAAAAGGGGGGAGGGGTTATGAACGAAAAGGAAATAAATAAAAAGAAAAAAAATAAAAATTAATAATACTAAAAAAATAATTTAAGAAAAAATTATCTAATCTAAGCAATCAAACAACGAGTAGTTGTCAATCACAATCAATCTCCGACAATGGCGCCAAAAATTTGGTGCGAAATTTCTAACCACAGACTAACCGGTAAGTGCACCGAGTCGTACCAAGTAATACCTTACGTGAGTAAGGGTTGATCCCACAAGGATTGATGGATTAAGTAACAATAGTGTTTGATAGGCTTAGTTAGACAAACAGAAAATGGTATTGAGATGCAATATAAAAGACATTAAACAATATAAAAAATATTGAAGAAAGGCAAGTAAATACTTTGGGAAAAACATGGAGAAGATAGTTAAGGCTTCAGAGTTATCTATTTTCCAGATTGACTTTTCTTATTAACTATTTTAATCATGCAAGATTTAATTCATGGCAAACTACATGTGACTAGACCCTAATTCCTTAGACCTTCCTAGTCTCCTCTAAAATTCATCAACAGTCAATTCTTTAGTCAATTAATTCCAATTAGAGGGTGATGATCAAATTCCAGTTTATATGCCACAAAAACTCTAATTACCCAAAGATAAAAGAATTATATGTCACGTATCCTGTTAAATCCAAATAATTAAAATTTAGGAGAATTTGTTTTCAAGCTGTTGTTCAAGTAAAGAGCTTTTCCAAGTTATACAAGAACTCAAATAGAAAGAGGGTCATACTTCCGTTCCACCCATATTCATAAAATAAAGAACGAAAACAATTCTTAAATATAAATCAAGACATGAATTAAAATAGGGAAACAATAAAATCAATCCATACAATAGATAGAGCTCCTAACCTTAACAATGGAGGTTTAGTTGCTCATGGAAAAGAGAAAATAAGGATTTAGGTAAAATGTACTGAGTTCCAATCTGATGGATCTGAATCCACTAGGGAAGAAAAGTTTCTCCATTTTATAACTAATCCTAATTAATTTAAAATCTATCTTTAAAACTAAAATAATATCTTTTCCTATTTTTAAAATTTGAATTTAAATTAGAATTAATTATAGCAATCAGCAAATCTTCAATTGATGGATGGGGACCACTTGGCTTCACTAGGATCCACGCCTAACTTGGGCTTGGTAGCATGAATTGGAGTTTAGTTGAGTGAAGCTGCGCCTAACTTGGGCTTTAGTGCGCCTAACTTGGGCTTTAATGCGCCTAACTTGAAGTGGGCAGGACCAATCTCGCGTATTGTTGTTGTGTCTTGTGCCTAACTTGAGAAATCTCAAGTTAGGCACAGCCTTGGCAGCGAGTTCGGAGAAGAAATATGGACTATTATATATCGTTGGAAAGCTCTGGAAGTTAGCTTTCCAATGCCACTAGAATCATGTCCATTGGACCTCTGTAGCTCGAGTTATTCAGGTTTGAGTGCAGAGAGGTCAGGGTTGACAGCATCATTCGCCTTCATCTCTTCTTCTACAGAAACTCCATCAAATCCAGCTGAATGCTACCTAAAATAAACAGAATTGCACAAGATTCAAAGTAGCATCCATATTGGCTAAAAGATAATTAATTATTTATTAAAATCAACAATTTAGATGCAAATTACTAGAAAAAGATAGGAAAGATGCTCACGCATCATTGAGCCATCAAAGCTTGAGGAAAAAGTGAATTGAAAGTGTTCCGGGTTTTATCGGGGAATCGGCCAAGGTATGATTTTATTTTTCGTAACTAAAATGTAATGTCTTGTAAAAACATAGGCTAGATAATCATAAGATAGGTTGAAGCATGTATATATAATCAATAGTTAGTGACCTTAAAGTAAATGTTGAGTTGTCTTGAACTTGGGTGAGGAGTGATGGTATTGATGATTTGTGTTACATGATTTTGATTTGTTGGGATTGAAAAATGTGAATATTGAGAAGTGAATTTAAGTGTGTGTTAAACAATGATAATTGTGATGTATATTGGACTTGGATATGATAATAGTGATGTATGTTATAGTATATTATGTTGAATTGAATGTGGATTGGCTAAGTGGTTATCATTTGGTTATCATTATGTGTGAGTTGTTGGTAAGGATTATATTGTTGTTGAGAATGAATTATTGTGTGGAAGTGACCATGCTTGTAAAATTGGTGCAATTGGTGTATGGAGTAATATTGGGGCTTGGATTGATGTGGTTTGGTAAGTTTTAAAAGGGATGGAATTGAAGTGTTGTGAAAATTGAGGTTTAAAAATCTTGTAAAAATTTTGTGAAAAGTTTATTTTGTGAAAAATGTTTTAAAACGAGGAAGTTATGCGCGCCGGAAGTTCGGTATGTAAGGTTGAAATTCTGCAGACTTAGCCATTTTTTTTACTGATCTGCACTGTATGTGTACGTGAACCCCTCCATACATGAAGGGTCATTTCTGCCTAGCATGTATGCGTATGTAGGCATGTGTATGCGTACGCATGATGGGCCAAATGCATTCTCACACGTACGCGTGGCCCATGCCTACGCGTGATTTCTCGGTAATGCACGCCCACGCGTACACGTGGCCCACGCGTACGTGTGGCCTCTACTTTAGCAAACATAAATTGCGTTTTGAAAATATAATTTTGAACCTCTAAACCTCTATTTTCACTCTTTTAGTCCCTAAATGTCAGTTTTATGTTAAATGGTGAGTAGAAGGTAGGGAGGAGTAGTAACTTGGAGATGAAGAAAGTTAGAGAAGTGGTGAAGTATGAATGAGAAGTGTGTGAGTGTGATATGTATATGAAGAATCTGGCCTTAGTGAATGACTTTGAATGATTATGAATGGATATGAATGAATAATGTATAATGATTTTGAAATCGAAATTGTTTGAGCTTGACCTGGCAAGGTTCGTGGTGGTTTACCGCTTGCCCAGTGTTGAGAAGTATGTGGGGTTCGTGGTGGTGTACCGCCCACATATTTTTAAAAGTGAATATTTTGTGGGGTTCGTGGTGGTGTATCGCCCACATATTTTTAAAAGTGAGTGTTTTGTGGGGTTCGTGGTGTTTTACCGCCTACACGTGTGTGTTGTTTTCCCAATTGAAGATCTTGCGAGGTTTGTGGTGGTGTACCGCTCGCAATGGTGGGGTTCGTAGTGGTGTATCGTCCACCAATTTTCAAGAGGACGATATCCGGGTTAGCTACCGAATGTGTCGGGTTCTGGCAAAGTAACCGTCACGTGAGCTCACGACCAGTAGGAAAGGCATGCATCATAGGCATTTATGTGACTTGTTTGATTTTGCACGACTTGGGTTTGCTTACTTGAATATCTATGCTTATTTTCTATATTTTCTATATTTGAATATCTACTTGTGCTTGCCTTGCCTGCTTTGTCTGTCTGTGCATTGGTGTTTTGAAGGATTGGAGAAAAGGTGATGAGCTGAGGGGTTAAGTTAGGAATTAAGATAGAACCAGGAATCCTTAGATACCTCACCCTATTTATGGTTTAAAGTGTTTGTTTTAAGTTTGAATCTATTGTCGGGAGTTCTAGGATTGTATTTGGCTTTCCCGGGACCTTATATGTTAGTTATGTGGACACCGTTACCATGCTGATAACCTCCGATTCTCATCCCATACATATTTTGTGGTTTTTCAGATGCAGGACGTAAGGCACCTCGCTGAGGCATACTGGAAGCTTTTGATAGCGGAGATCCTTGTCTTTGGGGCTTTATTTTGGATATATGTATATAAATAGATACTTTTATCTCCACTACTTATGTATTTGATGTATTAACTTCCTCTTAGAGGTTATTTTGGAGAAATAGATTCTGTAACTTTATATTTTGGGCTTATTTTGGGTTCTCTTATATATATGTTATATACTTATGTGCTCAAGCCGGTTTATCTTTGCGAGCTGAGTCTTGAGCTTTGATATTTGTACCTTGGAACTCTCTTTCAGTTATATCTATATTAGCTTCTCTTATCTTTTCCGTTTATCGTTTACATGTCGTGAGTGTTGCGCTTTTCGTCTTACTGTTTTCGATTTTAACTTTTCTTCAAAGCCTCGTAGTTATAAATCTTTTTCACTATATTATGTATATAAATTTTACTTTTAGAAGTCATAGCGTCTCACCACCTCTGTTTTACATCCTAAATGTAAAGCTCTGTGTGGTAGAGTGTTACAAATTATACTCTTATGATTTGATAATCATAAAATTCAAGATCTTCTAATATTGTTAGAAATATTTTTTGTATTAGTTGTAGAAACTAAGACTAATAGGAGTGGAACGGGTATTTATACATAATCGTTCTGAACACTTACTCATTGTCCTATTATCCATTATATTATTCACGGATATTTTAATTTTTACCTCATATGGTTATACCTAAATTTGCGCATATATACCTATTTTGTATCCGTCTTATTCCGCTCCGTCTTAGTGTATATACCTGTTATCATGTTGAAAATGATGATTTTTTTATTGTCCAATACTCCAATTGCTTGTGAAAGCTCCAAATCTTAGCCTTGATTCCTTTACAAGAGACTCTATACCATCTTTGAACTTCAAAGTTTGAGTTGTCATCTTTCATGAATTTTGGACCTTTCTGCCAACTTTTTTTTTTGAAAGAAAAGCTCAACACTAAAAGTGGAGTGTATAGGCAATTGCCCAGAAAAACCAACAAACCTAATAAAGGAAAAACAAACAAACAAACAAAGAAAAAGGATAACCCCTTGTCATTTTCGGCATAGCCATCAACAACAAAAGAGGTCTGCATCAAGCCACTCCATGTAGTTCAAAAAGCACATGTAAATTATCTCCTCAGCCTTCCTGCCTTTATTCTGAAAAATTCTTCTGTTTCTTTCCAACCATATGTTCCAAATAATTGCACAAAAGCACACCAACCACCTCTTGTATTCCTCCTTCCTATTTGATAACTCAGTCCAACTTAGGAAATTCTCCTTCATCAACATACCCAGAAGACCATTGTCTCCCAACATATGATATCTATGCACACCAAACCTGTCAAGAAAAACTACAGCCAAGAAACAAGTGGTGACCATTTTCAACACCTTCATTACATAAAACACAAAATTTATCTTGTTGATTAATACTTCCAAGCCATCCCAGTCTCTCTTTCGTATTGATCCTGCCTGTCAAAACAAACCAGACAAACAACTCCACTCTTGGAGGCACTAGCCCTTTCCAAATAGTCCTACTGAAACTGTAGCTTGTTACATCTTCTGGGGCCAATTCCGCTTGCAACACCTGCACAAATGAGTTAGTTGAAAAAATACCTTGTTTATCATATTTTCACACCACTCTATCCTCTCTACCATATGCAAGTTTGACCAGCCTTAATGTATCATGTAGTTTGTTCAGTATATCCAACTCCCAATGGAACAGATCTCGCCTCCATTGGAAGTTCCAAATCCATTCAAACCCATCTCAAAACCCACAATTCCCTATCACTGATCTCCTTTGGTTTAAAACTAAGAAAAGTCTTAGAAAATGATCTTTCAAAGAGCCTCCAATAAGCCAGACATCCTCTCAGAATCTAGTTTCCCTCCCATCGTTGACCTCCATAGACAATCCAGTGATCAACTTCTGTCTAACTTGTTGATTCATGAACTGTAGTTGACAAACATCCTTTCACAGACCCCCTAGTAGGCAGTTCTTGGTTGGACAGAAGCTCATTTGGATTTAGGTTATTACATGAGCATACCACCTTTTTCCAGAATGGACATTCCTCCTTAGAAAAGCGCCACCACCACTTAAATAGAAGAGCTGTGTTGCGTATCATAGCATCCCCAACTCCTAACCCGCCTAATTTTTTAGGAGCCTGCACTACTTTCCATTTAACCAAAGCCATACCATTCCTCTCATCCTCCTTACTCCATAGAAATCTTCTCTGTAAAGAGATCAGTTTCTCTGCAACACCCTTTGGCATCTTATATAAGCTCAAATAGTAAACCGGAAGGCTATTCAACATGGATTTAATGAGAACCAACTTACCGGCCTTATTGAGAGCCTTGGCTTTCCAGAGACTAAGCTTATCCTCCACTTTGTCTATTATTGGCTTCCAAGTCTTAACCAACCTCGAGTTTGCTCCTAGCGAGATACCCAGATATTTGACTGGAAGAGTGGCTGCCTTACAGCCCAACACACTACACATTAGTTGTACCCACTGCTCATCACAGTTAATAGAAATCAAGCTAGATTTGTCAAAATTAATGCTTAAACCCAATATCAGCTCAAAGCAACAAAGTAGCCTCCTGTAATTCTTGATGGTCTCTTCCTCAGGTGGGTAGAACAATATAGTATCATCTGTAAACTAAAGATGCAACAACTCAATATGATCTCTTCCAACCAACAATGGAGATATGCGACCATTTCTAACAGCCTTTCCAATCATCCTATGTAGGACATCCACAACAAGAACAAATAAAAATGGAGATAGAGGATCACTTTGTCGCAAGCCCATTTCCATTTTGAACGGCTTAGAAGGCGAGCCATTTATCAACACTGACATAGAGTACGTAGTAACACATTCCATAATCCATCCCTTCCATCTTTGTCCAAACCCTATCTTTTGCAGAACAATGTTGACAAAACTCCACTTGATTCTATCATATGCTTTCAGGAAGTCTAACTTTATTATTGCCACTTGCTTCTTCTTTAGTTTGATCCACTGGACCGTTTCACACGCAATAAGGGCCCCATCATGTATCTTCTGACCCTTGACAAAGGCACTCTGTGTCTCACCTACTAATCCTGCCATAAATGCTCGCATTCTCCTAACCAACATCTTCGAGATTACCTTATACACACACCCCACCATCCTAATCGGACGAAGGTCTTTGATTTCCTTAGCCCTAGTAAACTTGGGGGCCAACGCCACCCAAGTGACATTAGCATCTGCCAGTAACCTGTAGGATTGGAAAAAGCCTAGTACCACTGCGGTGAATTCAACACCAATTTTATCCCAACACTTTTTAATAAAGTTCATGTTGTAGCCATTACTACTTGGAGCCTTGGATGATTCACAATCCCAAACTGCCTCTCTAACCTCCTCAAGTGTCGGTAGCCTCTCTAAAGCCAATGCATCCTCCTCACAGATCATTTTTACCAGACCATATCTGAAGCCCACCATAGGAGACTTCTCTTGGTGATACAACTCCTTATAAAACCCCCTTATGGTAAGCTTAATCCTAGCTTGATTCCTTATCAATCTTCCATTAATAACCAGAGCATCGGTCCTATTATTCCTCCTTCTCGCAGAAGCTAAGTTTTGGAAATATCTCGTATTTTTATCCATATCCCTCGCGTGCCTAGACCTCGACATCTACTTCCAATGTAGTTCTTTCCTCACATACCATTCCCACAACATGCCACTAGTGCCCGCTTTCTTGCTTCCACCGTTCCATCATAATCCCCATCACCGACCATATTATCTATCTTCTTAATCTCTTTCTCAAAGGCAAGCCCATTCAACTGAAAAGGCAAGTCCATTCAACTGAAAAGGCTTGACCTCAAGCCCGTGGCTAGAGGATGGTTGGAGTTCATCCAACGCTCCATCATCCCTACCAGCAATCGGTCAGAAGTAACCATAGACCGAGCCATCATGATTCATTGTATCATGATTGGGAGTGAGGTGGAAGTACATAAGGTGATAGAGGAGAAGCATTCCACCCAAGCAAGGTTGGCATTCCTTCACCTTATTTGTCACCTATGCAATTCAGCTGGAATTGTCATAGAGGGAGACATCTTCATTGAGGAGGACAAGTCCATCACTAAGAAGAGGATAGAGCAAACTAGAGAGCATGCACGTGAGCTTGTGCAATCGCCTCAGCAAGAAATTCCTGAGATACCTCAAGGGATGCAATTTCCTCCTCAAGGCTATTGGGACCAATTGCATAATTCTCTTGGAGAATTGAACACTAATATAGAGCAATTGAGAATGGAGCATCAAGAGTATTCCCACATCCTCAATGAAATAAGAGAAGATCACAGGGCTATGAGGGAAGAACAACAAAGACAAAGGCGTGACATTGAAGAGATCAAGCACTATATTGGATCCTCAAGGAGGAGTACTAGCCGCCACCATTAAGGTGGATTCATTCTCTAATCCTATTTTCTTATGTTATTTTTCTTTTTTCTGTTATGTTTTATTGTCTGTTCTTTTGTTCTTATTGCATGATCATTTATGTCTTAAAGTTATAATATGTTCCATATATCTCTCACTCTACTTAAAAGAAAATTTTATTTGAAAATAATTGAGAGATACATGAATTTCAAGTTTTATAATAAGAATAGTCAATTATTTTGATGTGGTGGCATTGCTTTTGTTTTCTTAATGTATGAATAAACAGTGCATATTTGAAGTTGGAATTTTAGAATGTTGGCTCTTGAAAGAATGATGAAAAAAGTGAAATATTATTGATAATCTGAAAAATCTGAAATAAATTGATTCTTGAAGTAAGAAAAAGAAAAAGCATGTCAAAAAAAAGAAAAAAAAATATATGCATGCGAAAAAAACCAAAAGAAATAAAAAGCAGTTTAGCTCTTTAAACCAAAAGGCAAGAGCAAAAAGCCAATAACCCTTTAAACCAAAAGGCAAGGGTAAAAGGATCCAAGGCTTTAAACATCAATGGTTATGAGGCCTAAAAGAAACAAAATCTTGGCCTAAGCACTTCAATTGAAAAGTGTCCCTAACTATATGCTTGTGGTGTGAAGGTGTCAAGTGAAAAGCTTAAGACTGAGCAGTTAAAGTCGTGATCCAAAGCAAAAAGAGTGTGCTTAAGAACTCTGGACACCTCTATCTGGGGATTCTAGCAAAGCTGAATCACAATCCGAAAGGGTTCACCCAGTTATGTGTCTGTGACATTTATATATCCGGTGGTAATACTGGAAAACAAAGTGCTTAGGATCATGACCAAGACTCTAAAAGCTTTGTTCAATAATAAAAAAGAACTAAATTAGGAGAGTCAATAATTTCATCTGGATTCTAAGTTCCTAACGATGCCAACACTTCTGGGTTTTAATGGATAGTGAGATGCCAAAACTATTCAGAAGCAAAAAACTACTAAGTCCCACTCATCTAATTGAAACTGAGCTTCATTGAAGACTTTGAGATTTATTGTATCTTACTTTTCTTTTTATCCTACTTTATTTTTAGTTGCTTGTAGACAAGCAACTATTTAAGTTTGGTGTTCTGATGAGCAGATAATTTTATACGCTTTTTGGCATCATTTTCATAGAGTTTTTAGTATGTTTTGTTCAAGTTTTATTAAGCTTTTATAGGTTTTATTGCAAAATTTACATTTTTTATTCTACTTTGAGTTTTTGTATTTTTATGCAATTTCAGGTATTTTCTGGCTGAAACTAAGGAGCTAGAGCAAAAGTCTGATTTAGAGACAGAGAAAGTGCTGCAGATGCTATCCGAATCTGACCTCCTTGTAATCGAAAGAGCTTTTCTGGAGCTACAGAAGTCCAAAAGGAGTGTTCTCAATACTTTGCTTCAGAATTGAAGGTCCAAAACTGGCGTTCAACGCCAGCCTGCAGCCCTATTCTGGTGTCCAACGCCCAAAGGAGAAGAGAACAGCATCCAACACCCATAAAGGACCCCTTAGCCAGCGTTCAACACCCTAGAGGCCTCTTAGCACGTGGATCTCAATTAAGCTCATCCCAAACACTCACCAAGTGGGCCCCAGAAGTGGATTTTAGCACTAAAAGACTGTTTTACCCTTCTTATGTAATCCTTAATCATTAGTCTAGTATTTATTTGAGAACTTTTACACTTTTCAAGAGTTTTACAGACTTTTTGACACTTTACATGTTTATGATTGTATTTTCTATCAGTATGAGTTTCTAAACCTCCTAGGTTGAGGGGAGGAACTCTGCTGAGTTTTATGGATTAATAAAGTACTACTGTTCTATCTCAATACGTATTTGATTCTCTATTCTAAGATGTATATTCGTTCTTCATCATTATGAATGCATTAAACTGGCACAAGATTATCTCATTCTACATGGGTTCAGAGTGAGTCTTTCATCGGACAATGATGAACCACTAGCTTGATCATACATCTCCTAGACGACTAATCCACAACTTCGTTGGGGACTTCTCGAGACACCAGTTTAGCCGAGATTTGGGGAGATTAGAGTCTTTGTGGTAGAGGCTAGAACCAAAGGCGCAGCATTCTTTGATCCGGAAGATTCGACCTTGTCTGTGGCATTTTGAGTAGGATCACTAAGGAGAATGAACTGCAGGAGCTTCACCCTCAATCAGACTGGATCCGCACTAACCCTAGGGTTCAGATCTGGAGGAGCATTGGCAATCTCTTAAGAAAGGCGTTGATCACGTACAGCCTGCCATAGAAAAAATCATTCACAATTGAAGAAGATCGTAAGACCGGATTGATCCAGAGGAACAAAGCATCTCCAAGCCTTAACCATCTTTATATCATTGCATTCACCATCAACTGAGTAACGTTTTATTTATTTTCCTTTTATGTGAATTAAACAAACAAACAACTCTTCTATCCACCTGACTAAGATCTACAAGATAACCATAGCTTGCTTCAAATCACAATCCTCGTGGGATCGACCCTGACTCACTCAAGTATTACTTGGACGACCCAGTGCACTTGCTGGTTTAGTTGTGCGAAGTGTAATTTCGCGCTACCACCACCTCTCAAGCGAGTCTCCAAAAACTCCTCAAGCCATTCGAAGTTAACCCGAGCTCTATCAATACGACTACAGGAGCGTCCTCTAAACCATGTAAACTTTCGGTCAGTAATTGGCAAGTCCACAAACCCATGTCGTTTATCTAATTCTTGAAATCTTCTGCTGCCAAAGGTAGGCTACCAGTACCTCGCCTCTCCTCCACCTGTACAATCTCATTAAAGTCCCCCAAAAAACAACAGGGACCCTGAAACAAACCAGCTACGTAACTCAACTCCTCCCACACAACAAGTTTCTCATATCGAGTATGTGCACCATAAACCAAGAAAAAAGCACAATTAATATTATTCTCTGACAAAACCCCTTCAACACATAGCCATCTCTCACCTTTATAGCAATTTCTCCTTTTAAACCATACATCATCCTATATTAACAACAGTCCTCCAGATGCACCAATAGACTCTACATACTTCCAGCCCGCATCATTTCCCCAAATATCCAACACATCAAACCTTATTACTATCTGCCTTTTAGTCTCAACTAAACCTAACATATTCAACCTGTGTTTTCTCCTAAGGTCCTTTACCATCCTACACTTTCCATCACCCCTTAACCCCTAACATTCCAGGAACAAAAAATTTTTTAAAACATTATTACACACCTTTTTGTGAGTTTTGGGCCTACTTCGTCTCGCTTTAGCCTTCTGTTTTGCCATCCTTTTTTTATAAGCAATTTCTTCATTTTGTTATTGGAGAATAGCCATAATGTCGTCTTCTTCATTATATAGCATTGCTCCTGATTCCTTCGCTAACTCCCAAATCCTTTTGTTTTCCATCAATTGCTCCTCCAACTTTGAACATTCATTATCACTAATCTCATCATAAATAACATTCCCTTCTTCCCGCATACAATCTTCTCTGTCATGATAATCCTCTCCATCGTCCTGAACCATTAGATTTCTGTCGCCAATAAAACTGGTTTCTAGGCTTTTATTGACTAGTTCTTCGTTAGCCTCACCACTGTTTTCAGAGACAGCTCCATCAACATATTCATCATTAGCCCCTACGTTTGCAACCTCATTCCCTTGCAGCCCATCAACCAACATCACTGTCCCACCATTCCGTTCATAATGTGTACTATTACTACAAACCCCATCAGCACGTCGATATTGACTAGAGCCTCACCACTGTTTTCAGAGACAGCTCCATCAACATATTCATCATTAGCCCCTACGTTTGCAACCTCATTCCCTTGCATCCCTTGCAGCAACATCACTGTCCCACCATTCCGTTCATAATGTGTACTATTACTACAAACCCCATCAGCACGTCG
>NC_029792.2:19243474-19249048 GCF_000816755.2 Arachis ipaensis
CATTTTCTTACCCATTCCATATCTAAACATAAAATAAACATGTTGACTCAAATTCATTCTATACCTCTCTTTTTTGGATCATCACTCTATACTTGATTAATGGATGAAAAAATTCGTGGGACGGATCTGCTCGATTTACTATTCCTATGAATTCAATAATTAATTAAAGAGAAAGTATGGAAAACAATGATTTTAGTATACAAGGTATATAATAGGATTAAAAAAAGATAAAATTAAAATTAAAAATAAGATCATTAATTATTTAATTTTAAATTTTAAATTTTAAAAAATTAGGATTAGCATTTAAATTCATTCAAACTACATACGGCTATTCCTAATCTCATCGTAACCTCCAATACACGTCTAAAACTCGCCGCCATCTTCTCTGGTCCTCACATCACGCTGCTGCACTCCCCGTCGGCCATACCGATGCCGCCGCAGCCTCCCACCGACATTGCCTCCACCTCTGTCGGTCAACCCAACGCGCCTCGTCCTCTGCCGCTGTTTTCGCGCCACTCTTCTAGCAGCCATAATCGCAGATGGCAAGTCCTACCTCCCCGTCGCGTGTCTGTTGTGCCAGGCTTGTCTCTCTTACATGCGCCCTTGCAACCCCAGGCCGACTGTGCCACCGACGCCGCGATGGGTTCCTGCATATGCGGCCAAAAGCTCAATGACGCCGTTGTTTGAATTAATCGTGTGAGTATGGTAGATGTGACGCACGCGTGTTTGAAGGCAATATCAAATCAAACACTTAATTGCTTACTTTTGATTCTCACTCGTGTCTCTTCCTCTGTTCAAGCTTTTTTTTTTCATTTTTTGTTTCTCCAGTTGTATGGTTACATCAAATCATAAGACTCATATATCAAATTATACATTTTTTTTAATAAAAATTAAATTATTGGATGATCATAGTTGCTTCTTTTGTTTATTCATCTCCTTCTTCTTTTATTTTAATTGTCAATTTAGGATGGCATTTTAATAGGTATGCAGATGGTTATTTTAATTTTTATGTAGATGATTATTTTAATTGGATTAGATTTATTTATATATAATTAAAATATGTTGGATGCTCAATTTATTAGGTATGCGGATGATTATTTTTATTCTTGAATGGATAGTTATTTTTACTAAGGGTGAGTGGCGTGTGGCAAGCCAAGCAGTGAAGTGGAATGATTATTGATGAAGGCGGGGTGGCCACCAATTGAAAAAGAAGAGAGTATTAGAGTGAAATGGTTTAGTAAATTAGGATTTCGGATGGTTATTTTTTTGAAATAACTAACTTAATTTTTAAAAAATTTAAAATTTGATATAAAATAATTGAATAAAAATTTTTAAATTTAAATAATTTGTGGAGTAATTTTTATTATTTATTTCTATTAGACTAAATAACTAATTTATTATACACATTGTCAAAATTTTTTATTATCTCCTTAACAGCAGAAATTAATTTGATTATGGAGAGAATAATGGTGATAACTTTGATTATGGATGCATGGTGAGTTTTTCATCAATGTGGACCTGGGAATTCAGATACCTGCAAAACGCAGGTAACGTTTTGCAGTGGCCAAAAAAATAAAAATCTACAGACCTGCAAAACGTAGGCTGCGATTGGACTAAGCAACAAAACCAGGGTCCAAAACATGGCCTGCATACTGAGAGGGACAGTGTTGACCAGCATAGAGCTAAGCGAAACGCAGGTTGCGTTTGTCAGCCCTGCACAGCCAAACGTGGGTTGCGTTTTGCAGCGTTCCTAGCTGCATGCGCGCCACATGTTGGAGAAAGCTGTTGGCGCGGTGTTTAAAATGCAAAACACAGGGGGAGAGTTACTGAAGAGTAAGTGTTATGTGAGGGAGTTACTGGAGTGAAGAGTGAAGAGTGAAGAGTGTTGTTGTGTGAAGAAGATTGTGGGAGGAAGAAGAAGAGTGAAAAGCTTAGCTCCATTTGGTTATTAAATAAAAAATGGTTCAAAATTTTACTAAACCTGAAGATCACATTATTGAGTACTTAGATCATTCTTAATGGGTAAGTAATTTTTTTTTTAATTTTATGAGAATAATGTTTAATAAGAATAATGTTTATGAGTACTTGATCATATAATACTGTTTAAATTTTATGAGTACTTGGATCATATAATACTGTTTAATAAGAATAATGTTAACGTTATGTTTTTGTAATGAAAAATAAATAATATTTTATTATTATTATTATTATTATTATTATTATTATTATTATTATTATTATTATTATAGAAATGTATAATATTTATTATTATGTTGTGATAATAAATGGTAAATAAATATTATTTAGTTGCCGTTTTGATATTATTATTATTATTATTAACGTCGGAAGTTTTCTTTAACTCTCTTCATTGCAAATTCTGAATACGTGAATTCGTTGCGGAGACGTTCATGAGCCTTGGTACTCTTCCGAGTAAACAACTCATTCAGCCGATAGAAAGTTGACCGGACAAGGGCAGTCACAGGAAGGTTGCGTGCACCCTTCAGGACAGAATTTATGCACTCTACCAAGTTTGTCGTCATATGTCCCCAATGATGACCACCATCGAATGCCAACACCCATCTCTCAACACCGATCTCATCGCACCATTGAGTATATGCCTTACCCCGCTCTTTAAGCCTTTGGTAGTTTTTGTTGTACTCCTACTCCATTCTAGAATAACCTGTAGAACAAACCATTTAATCATAAGCAGATGCCACAAATTTACTATAAATAGAGCCATAACAGCGAGTTGAAATACATGTGTTCACCACGAGTTTATACAAATATGGAGCCTTGAACCTCCTTAAGAAGTTGAACCCGATGTGCCTGATGCAGTACATGTGCCACGCCCTTGGTGGTGACCATGCACCATTACTGCGAGCTATTGCAGCGTCGATGGAGGTATGGCGGTCAGAAATAATACCCACACCATCAATGGTAACAACATATCGCCGCAAGTTAGTTAGGAAAAACTCCCATGCGTCTGCTGTCTCGCCCTCGACAATCACAAATGCAATAGGCACAATGTTTTGATTCCCATCTTGTGCAACCGCTACCAGAAGTGCACCTTTATATTTTTTGTACAGGTGCGTGCCATCAACCTGTACCAGTGGCTTGCAGTGTCTGAATGCTACAATACACGGATAGAAGCTCCAAAAAACGCGGTGCAGAACTCTTACACCCTGAATCTCCTCACTCTTACGATAAACGGGGAGTGTTTTAATTTGAACACGAGACCTTGGCATCTTCACTGTCATTGCTTTCAACCATACTGGCAAAGTCTGGTAAGAAACTTCCCAATCACCAAAAACTTTTGCGACAGCTTTTTGCTTTGCCAACCAAGCCTTGCGGTAACTCACAGTGTAGTTGAACCTACCTTGGACTTCTGCAATAACAGATTTCACCTTTATCGCGGGGTCTGCTTCGACCAACGGCCTAATGGCATATGCAATTGTGTTCGAGTCCAACTTGGCATGATCTTGTGAAATCGTGCCCATGGTGCACGTGTGCTTGCCATTGTATCTCCTGATCTCCCAACAAGCTTTTTTTCGAATCAAGCTAGCTTGGATAAGCCAGTCGCACCCTGCACCATACCCTTTGCATTTCGCATAGAATGTCTGCGGCTCAGACTCATACACAGTGTAATCAACTCCTCTAAAGATGGTATAGCTTTTGATTGCAGATATCACCGACTCTCTCGAACCAAATTCCATTCCGACCCTAAACTCGCCATCTTCCTTCGCAGCGTTGCCTTCACCTACGACATGCGCACCACCATCAGTCAGACAAGGAAAATAAAATAAGCACTATAGAAAACTTGAGTTAATAATCATAACATACTCGTATTCGCATACTCAGGAAATTCCGGGGCATGCATGGCTTCGAGATCTAGAGTCCGCATAAAAGACGGAACACCAAACGGGTGCTGGCTTACAATCGCATTTGCTTCATTTTGCACCGCCGGATTGCCTGCCAAGTCTCCATCATCGTTTTCGTCATCGACTTCATAGTTAGCTTCGAATTCCTCTTCACTGTCATTATTATCTTCTTCCCAATCTATATCCCCGACCTCATCAACATTGACCTCCTCCCCGACCGCACCCAACTCTGACTGCTGTTCGAACTCAATGTATAGCTCTATCATCGGCACATGAAATCGGGTTTGTTGATAAATACATAACATCTGCTACATACTGGCATCGTCAGTGATGGGCATCATTTGAAACTGTATCAGCCCACCAAATACTTGTACAGGATTCCTGTATAAAATATTGCTCACCCTTTTTGAAATGTGGCTTTGAATGTTATTACAAAGTCCATTTTGCAACTCTACAAAACTCATGGTACATGGAATAGCAAATGACAACGGACATTCACAAACAAAAGTTACTCCCTCATGTGTGTTTGGTATAACCTCGTTGTTATAATATACTCGCAAATTTGCAATATTTTCCATAACTGCAACCTCACCTAATCCGATTTTTTTGACACACCTGACTGCCAAAAAAATTCAGCACTACGACATATGTGTAAGAAAGAAGAATACAATGAGTAGAAATGGAGTAAAGCAAGCTGAATGAGAGTGTTGTTTCGTATTTATAGGTCGAATCCGTGTTTAAAATATTTTTTTAAAACAAAACGCAACATGCGTTTTTAGTTTCTCCAAAAAAAAGGCTGACAGCCCATAAAACGCACCCTGCATTTATGAAAAGCTGACACCAAAAAATAAAATACAAGATGCGTTTTGTTTATTCAAAAAAAAAGTTTTTTATGCCCCCATCAAAACGTAGCCTACGATTATGTTAAAAAGAAATTTAAAAAAAAAATTAAAACATTTTGAAAAACCAAAACGCATGTTGCGTTTGTCTTTTTCCCTCAAAAGAATAAATAAATAAAAACAAAGCTAAATGTAACCCATATTTTGAGTAACTTTCATAGCAGGAGAAATATTGGTCATGCATCCATTTTATTGAAACACCAATACTAAACCCATAATGAATAAAATGAGCCCTTTAACAGATTCTTAATTAAAATAGCGAAAAAGCGAACGTTATAAACTTATAATAAATATAATACATAATTACATTATACCCAACAAAAGTAGGGCATGTCCATTTTAAGATTTTGCATGTATATATGCACGTTCACTTGTCACTTTTTGCAGGTGTGATCAGTCGTGTCATTATCGCTTGTCTCCTTGAAGTGTGTACTGTACAATAAGGTACATATGGTACGTTTTGAAGGCGCTATTATTTCCCCAAAAGTAAATCAATTTGGAAAATATTTGATTCAACAATTTATACGAATAAGGTAGGTTTGCTTAATCATGCCAGTAGAAAATGTTCGTGCGATGCGTAGTGCTCAGTATATATATCAAGGATCCGAGAATCGGATCGCTCTATAAATCGGCCGAGTAAATGATTTAATGGTTCGATAATCTAGTTAGAATTAAATTGTGATTAATCAGTTTAATTAAATATACAATAAAATTATAAAAAAATTAATATATAATTTTAAATATTTAATTTAATATTTTTTAAATTAATAAAAAATTAAAATTTAATAATTTCACAC
>NC_029792.2:19249066-19252661 GCF_000816755.2 Arachis ipaensis
TTTATAATTTATTATTAAAAATTTATAAATAATTTTAAATATTAAAATTTATAATTTAAAAAAAATCAAAACGTATATAAATGATAAATATAAAATGTTCTACCACTAAAAGAAACAACATTAAACAAACAAGCTAAGTTTTCAACTAAACAAAAATACTACTCATCAAAAATCATAATTATCATTAAGTGTTTCAATGTCTCCATGATAAATAAGTAATCCAAAGCCATCATATTCAGATGTACCACCAAAAGAAGTATTTGAGGATTCAATTACAACATCTGGCATATCGACTTCAATTTCCAAGTCTCCTCCATTTAATAAAATAGAAAAAAATTAATAAAAAATTAAAATTAACAACGTATATCTTTATAGAATAAAACAAAGTTTGCTATGTCACTCATCATTAGGATACGAAGACATAGCATTATCATTTTATATTAAACTTTCAATGCCTAAAATATCTCCATTAGTAAATTCAGGATCATCCTCATCTGTCATTACCCAAAAATCTACCGTGTTAATGTTTTGAATGTCAATTGGATCATAATTCCTCTTCTTTCGATGCAACCTAGATTGAAGGCGTAGGTTGTAGGTCACATAAATAATGTCACTTAGCCTTTGATACTCTAACCAGTTCTTTCTCCTTGAATGAATTTGTTCAAAAAAGTTGCAGTTCCTCTCACATCCAGATGAAGAAGATATTTGATGAAGATCAGAAGGCAAATTGTCATTTTTTGTAAATTAGGAGAACTCCCACCATATATATAGCCTCCACCATTCACCTACATAGATATAAAAATAAAAAAACTGTTTAATGTTTATCACTCAACGTATTAAACTTTCAAACTAAATTGAACTTGGAAATAAAATAACTTACCAGGTTCGAGTCTTGTTGCCGCTTTTTTGGCTCTTCCCCTCACAAAACTTTTGTTACAATTTCGATACAATTGTATCTCTTGCATTGCGGCAACTGAGTCATCACAAATTGTTTCAACATTAAGCAAATCAAGTAAAGATCTCAAGATATTTGCCTTCTCAACAAAATTCTCACTATAGAAAAAAGTTGGATTTAAAAAGTACGCCGCCGCATGGAGATCATATTTCAAATGCTTATCTCACTGCATTTTCAAGATACTTGTATATGGTGTATAAATAGCTTTTGATTTCTAAACATTATCTTGATAACATTTTCGGCTCTTTGAATGTCTTCATGCATGTATCCCAAAGAGAATTTCTCATCAGCATCAACAATCCTTAACAACTTAATAAGAGGACCAACAATTTTCATAGTAGTAACACAATTTTGCCAAAACTTACTATTCAAGACAATTGAACTAACAATATTTTCATTAGCCTTTTTGGCTAATTTATGAGAAGTGAAATATTTCTCTACCATCAATACTTGCAAATCTTTCCATTAGCCTTGAGCACAATTTTTTTACTTGCCAAAATATTTTTCAAAGTCCGTTGAGACTTTGGAGTAGTCATTTCTTTAAAATAACTTTCAATTTGTGTAGCAACAATAGGTCTTCTCTTTTTTTTTGTCTCCCGTTATTGTTAGAACAGCAGGTTGTATAAGGTTAGACGATTCAGACTCTTGTGCTTGTATGTGTTTCCACACTATAAGACTCCTCAAATTTTCGTTTCTTCATCAGAAGCCTTTTAAATTGAAGTTTAACTTTTTTAGTGACTTTGTTACATACTTTAATTGGTCTAAAAAATTTTGTAAAGTGATATTTTATTTTATATATAACCCCTCCATTATACGTATTAAAATAAAAGATACATGTATATCGCACCTTGTGATTTTTGTCATACTTTATAGTGAAATATTCCCAAGTCGAAGTTAGATTTTTCTCGAGAGGAATCTGTTTGAAATTCTTGGACGGCATTATCTTGTGGTTGTTGATCACTTTGTGGTTGTTCATCTAAACTACATACGGTATACAAATTACAAATTGCATACAGCAAAATACAACCTCAGTCATTAGAGCAATTTCAACAAAATTCAGAATTACAACAATTCAGAATCCAAAATTATATCAATTCTATCCTAAAATTATATCAAAATTCTATTCGGCATTCAAAATATGGAATCCAAAATTATATCAAAATTCTATATAGCATTCAAAATCCAGAATCTAAAATTGAACTTATATCAAAATTATATTTAGTAAAATTCAGAATTACAGAATGATTAATTCATATAATTAACAAAATAAAAAATTAAAAAGTAGAAAAACTTTGCATCAATTCATATAATTAACAAAATAAAAAAATTAACTGAATTCAAATAAGTGGACTAAATTTCTTACTGCAGCAACCATCAATTCATATAGTTAATTAACAAAATAAAAAAATTAATTGAAATACACAAGAACTCACCGCGGCAGAGAGCAGAGAAGACCTAGAATTCACAGCGACAGAACAGATGTCCGACGACGACATTGACAGAATCTTCAAACCATGCTTCCAACGACCAGTACGACCAGACGACGTTGATGACATAAGCTTTAGGGTTCAGAAGACCAAACGACGATGCCGCTGACAGCAGTTCGATCCGCGATGGCAAGTTCCTTCTTCTCGTTGGAGTTCTTTTTACCCGCTGACAGTAGCTTCGATTCGGCGTCGATTGTGGTAGGGACGGTGGAGTTCATTAGAGGAAGACTGGAAGAGAAAATTAGGGTTCAGGAGGTGTGGTGAGTAGCTCTTCGAAAATGGGTTGGGTGCAGTGACGGATCCAGAAAATTTTGACAGTGGAGGCAAAATATATATAACATGATAATAATTTGGATTTAGTTAATATGTGTCCTTAAGACACATGACAAGTTCAGTATTAGTGAAAGGTTTTAAATTTTTTCATTTAATAACGGCAAAATAAATACATTAAAAACTTAAATTTTTTGTATTTTCAAAAAAAATATTCTCAATTTGTAATCTTAATATGTGCCTTTAGGACACAAGATAAATAAACTCTAATAATTTTTATAATAAAAATATTATATTGTATAAAAATCAGCTATAAAATTATTCATTAACCATTATGTATTTCAATTAATAAAATTGCTATAGAAAAAACTAAAACTAATTTTAAAAAAGATAAGTAATATCTTTTGAGTTCATTTTTAAGAAAAAAATACTAACCTTATTTAAATTGAGAATTGATCATTCTAATAAACATCTAATATGAAATTCTTAAACTGATTAAGTACCAAAAGTTGAGTAAAAAATTATAGTGGGGTCAAATTCAATAATTTAATGGAGATAAATAAATATTATTATCATATACTACTAAAAAAAAAATTTAAATTGTAGCCCTCATTATAATGTATATAGATCCGTCCCTGGTTGGGTGGATTAGCTATGTGGGTGGTAATCAGTAATGCATTTTTTTTCGGCATCAAAACGACAGCTGTTTTGGTGGATATTGAAAAATCAAAATTTTAAAAAAATTCGGTCGGTTCGGCTAGTTTATCGGTTAACTACCGATTTAATCGGTTTTTTATTAGTTTTTGGAGAACAATTCTAAAGTCAACTGGATTGGATAAATGACTGATTTTCGATCAATTCGGTCAAACTGACCGGTTTAATT
>NC_029792.2:19252800-19253389 GCF_000816755.2 Arachis ipaensis
TAAAATCATTTTTTCAAATTTAAACAATTAAGCTATTAATGGCCGCACCACACGTACATAAGAAAGCATAAATCAAATTAATGTGTTTGCCGTAGAATCAATTTATTATTGTCCCAGAAAATAGCATGTGCCAAAGATTAATATTAGATGTACCGCAGCATGTAAGGTTTTAATAGAGAAAGGACCTACTTTGCAAAAAGTAACTAGTATCTGCAGTCTTCTGTAAACGCCATTACTCAATTTCAAGCAAAATTAAAGATGTAAGGATTTATTATCTTTTTTATTTAATTAATAATTTGTTCGAAAATGGAAATTTTTCTTTACTATATATATAAACTAGTGATATGACATATGAGTAGTTTAATCAGCACATACATGAATTCCAGTCCCATCATCATGCATGTACGTGTGGTGAATTTCAATGCCCCCACTGTTTAAATTTTAACCAATTGCATTCTCTCAATTATTGGAATCAACATTAAAAGCTATATATGACTAAACATATATGATAAATGTGACATACATATTCAATGCGCTCGTGCCATTGCAAGCTCATCAGCAATAGTGATGATACTACTGTTGAACGAAG
>NC_029792.2:19253428-19258471 GCF_000816755.2 Arachis ipaensis
AAAAAAAATATAATAACTTAATTATAAAATTAATAAAATTATAAAAATTAAAAAATAATTAAATATTTTAATAAATTTTAAGTTAATGTATATTTTTATAAATAAAATTATTTTAATTTCAGCTTTTACTCAAATATAACTAAATTTTTTATTTTATAATGAGGCCATAAATGCATCCATTCCAATAAAATTAAAAATATTACATTGACGTGATGTATGATTGTATTTCTCATTAACGTACTTATATTAGAACGTTTTCTTTTTTTTTAATTTTTTTCATTTTAAAAACAAAATTGCCTTCAATCCTCACTGATTGACACGTAAAGTCAGTATATTATGCTTATTTTTGCTGTAAGCAGCATAGAATTCTCCTAATAATAATAATGTAGCTTAGGTCCATATATTAATTTCATTCGATATGCATGGGACCGTTACATGAATGTCATTTTCTTTTTTCTTTTTTCTATTTTTGGGTATCTAAGAAGGGCTGTATGCAATAGAGATTCCCAAATTGTAATGTCCTCGAATAGACATATTGTAGATGATGTAAGCCATTTTGATTTGGGCACATGAATTATGACTCTCATAGAGAGACTTGCCTGGCCTCGATTACATTATGTTTGGTTAATAGTGAGTGGGTTCGCTCATCAAATAGAGACAACATAGGTTATGAAATAACCTATAAAGGACAGACACGAATATATACACGACCCCATAAAACACAAATTTAATAATTTGTTCATATTTTTAGTGATGTAAATAATATCTTTATATGTTATATTAATTAATGACAGATTGTGAGGGAAAGAAAGAATTATAACTAAGCTGAATAATACTCATGTGATTGTGATATTGAATCAATGTGTTTAAGAGAAATACAATGACTAGGTAGTATTTATACACTAGATAACAGAATCACACTTTTTGTTATAAGCTACTGCACTAACATGAAGTAACTGTTTTAACTATATTATTGACTTCACTATCTGCATTCTTGCTAAATTCTTGATCTTGCTTTGTGTCATCTCCGTTGAGTTTGAAAAACTTTAAATTATTGTGATAATTAAATATTATTAAAAATATTATTTATAAAATTATTAATTTAATTGTTGGTTATTATTAACTTAATTATTAATTGATTGTTTAATAATTTTGTTGAAATGTGCAGATTTTGTTATTGGACCACAAGAAAATTTAAGCCCAATATAATGATGAGGTTCAGTCTTAGCAAAAAATAAATTCCAAAAAAAGTGGCTGAATTATTTTTGATACATAAGCAAATGCTTATTGAGCCAAGGAATTAATGGGAAGCCCAAAACAAATTCATTTTGATCAACAAAGTGTTGGTCCGAAATTAAAGAAGAAAGAAAGGAATTGGAAGCATGCTTTCCACGGTTACTTTTCTCTGTGGGTGATGGAATTCAAAGTTTAATTAACTTGGTTTAAATTGCATGCATTGGTAACAGGAAAGAGAAAATTCAAAATTGATTTGATTGTTTTTAATACTTCATACGTTACTATGCATAGGAGAATGGAAGTGGGATTTAATTTGGTTTAATTTCATTCATTGCTTCCAAAGTTTCCTTTTCTCTTCTCTCTCTTCTGTCTCTTACTTTTAGTTGTCACTTCAACAGGAAAGAAGAAGACGCAAGCTATCAGAGAAAATCACAGAGAAGCTAGGAAGAAGCAAGCAGCCAAGGTGATGATGGCCCTAACAAAAAGAAGATCCAAGGCATGGCGTGGCTAAGATCTTTTCCACTAAAGACAAGATGTGGAGAAGAAGCATCAAGATCTCCATGCCTAAAGTAGAAGCAATCTGTTCGGTCAGAGAGGAAGATCTCTGAGGTGAAACTCGTTTCCACTTTTGTTCTTCCATCACAAAAGGTAGCTACTGTAGTTACGTAGAGGTAGAAGCAAAAATGGAACAGATGGAGCTGTCAAGGATCAGAGGTTCATCAAGGGTCAGAGTTCTTTCTTGGAGCCAAAGTCAAGATGGAAGGCTCAGATTGAAGAAGTTTGATGATATGAGAAAGGATGAGAGAGAGGTACATGCATGTTGATTTGCTTTTAGTTTTTCCTCTCTCTTCTCTCTGTCCAAACCGGTTTTGATTATTGAAGAAGAAGAAGGTGGCTTGGTTGAACCGGTTTCAACCTTGGAAGCTTCTCCTTCTATAATAAGGGTGAACGGCCAAGGGTTGAAGTAAGGAGAGTGAGCATAGAGTTCTCATAGCTACCCGAAACTTACAGAGTTCTTCTCCTTCAATGGATTTTATTTTGTATTCTTTTCTTTAGTTTTGTCTGTCTGAGTCTCATGGTGAAAAAGAAAAACAG
Source organism: Arachis ipaensis (assembly GCF_000816755.2). Classification (NCBI taxonomy): domain Eukaryota; kingdom Viridiplantae; phylum Streptophyta; class Magnoliopsida; order Fabales; family Fabaceae; genus Arachis; species Arachis ipaensis. The sequence goes on from NC_029792.2 coordinate 19,255,760, forward strand.
AGTGAGATTTGTAAGAAAAAGCCAGTGAGAGGAAAAAGGAAGAGAGTGCAAAATTAAAGAAAAAATCATAGATGTCTGAGAGTTCCTTTGTACATTTGTGTTGTATTTCATGATCCTGTGGAGATTTCCTTACAAGTTAGGTTAGCACTTTGCAGTTGAAAGCTTGGTAGGTAACCAAGTCAAGTTCAATTTTGGGGATAGATTCTGGACTTGTTCCAGATAGGAATGGATAGTTCCTATGGAAGAATTAGTATATGTAATCAGTTGATTATAGTGAAATTCCGTCACTGTTGTGATGGAGACTAGATGTAGGCTTCATTGCACTTAGCAGCTGAACTAGGATACTTCTGGGTGTGATTCTCTCTTTCTCTTCTACTCCATTTCTGATTCTGTTATGTAGGAGACAAAATTGAAAAATATCTCCTAACCGGTTACGAGACAAAAAGAAAATGTCTCTTAACTAGTTATGAGACAAAAACAAAAATATCTCTTGAAGCTAATCTTAAAAGGCAGAAAGTGATTCTCAGCAAAAAATGGGCTAAGATTGAACCCCCTTCTCTTAGCCACTGATTACCATCAATCTCCATTATCGCCCTTCCAACTCATGGTTAATCGAGGAGTAACCTTGAGTTTGATTCGAAATTGATTGAAAGAGACAAAAGACAATGGTTTTGTTAGGATATCAACTATCCAATCCTTTGTGAGCTAATATGAACTACATTAGTTGACTCTCTCACGGACAAAAAAGGGTCCAATAATTCAAAGAATTCAGTGTGGCTGTGAAGGATTAGGTCAACAACTAACTAACACTATGAAAAAAAAAATTTAAAATGACATTAATAATATGAAAACCACTATAATATTCGAGCATTATGGCGCTTTATGTTATTATCATAATTAATTTGTGAAAATAGCCGATTTTGGTGATTTTGGCAGTTTTAAACCGTCATTATCTGGTCCATTATTAGAAAAGAGCCCAAAATTTATCTTCTGAATTTAGATCTAAAACTAAATTGTGAAATTAACGCTGCTGCCACGTATTGGGAGAGTAAGGAAAAAAATGATGCTACCATTGTGATCTGCTCCAGCGATGATTTGTTCCGGCAACGATCTCCTCAGAGGCATTCTTCTCCGACTAAAATCTCCTCCATCAAGATTCTGTGCTATGAACTAAAATACTCTCCTTATTATCTTCTCTAGCGACGATCTCTCCAACGGCGATGTTCTCCTCTAGCAGCGCGTTCTCGTCTAGTGGCGCATTGTCCTCCATTGAGTTACCGTATTACGAACTGAAATGCTATCATTGTGCAAGTGTTGTTGTGCTAAGATGTTCGTCCTCCAGCGATGTTTTTTTCCGGTGACGATCTTTTTCGGTGTTGTTCTCCTCCGATTACAACCTCCTTCATCGAGCTACTGTGCTGCGAGTTTCTCCTTACGTCGAGATTTTTAGATTTTACATGGTAGGTTTTCATTTAAGTTTTATTGAATTGGGAGAGAAATCATGAATTGATTCATTTGATTGAGAAAAATCTTGTGATTCTTGTTAGGATTAAGATAAGAATTACTAAACTATGTCAATTTTGTTGCAGAATCAGAATAATCAATTTTGTTGTCCTATTAGATGTACTTTCTTGCTTTTGTGAAATTATACAAATAATTTGTTGGTCTTTATGTTTTCTTTTGTAAAATTAGTTGGAGAGGTTTAAGTTGTTAAGTTGATAGAGTGTGCGAATTGAGAAAGAACTGGGCTAGGGTGATTGTGAACTAGAATTTTTTATTTTATTTTATTTTTGTTTGAAGGTGATTTTGGTATTGATATTTGATTGTGGATTGTGAATTCGTGACTGTCAAAAAATGCTGATTTTGGTACCATCTCCTTATTCTTTTTACTAGTTGATATAGTTTGTCAAGATTTGTAAATAGTCCAGTAACTATGTGAAACTATATAATTGTGTTTATCAATAGTTGAGAGAGAGAAATTATTCTTGAACAATTTGGTATTAATAATTAAGTTCTGAGTTTTGTCATTTTTTTCTGCTTTGGTCTTTCAAGGATAAATTCTACTATTTTTTCAAAATTGTTTGCCACAAGATTGCTAGGTATGTTATTTCATATTTTTGGTTGTATGATCTTAGCAAATTTAAAAGTATATTGTGTTTTTACAAATATCGAGAGCTATTAGTTTAGATGTATGGAGCAAACTGTTTTTAATAAATTTATAACTTTTATGTAAAAGAAGGGATAACAGTAAAGAACAGAGATAAAAGGTAGAGAATTGATTAATTAAATCAATCTGCTAGATTCGATATGTGTGTCTGTGTGAAGAATAATTTTTATGGATATTTTTTGCATAAATATTCACATAAAATATTCTATGATGCCTTCTGATTCCTGTGTGACATTTTTGAGACATCAGATTGTACTCAATGGGGTTGTTTTGATCATTATTCAGAAGATAAGGTACATGTTTTTTTCTATTTTTATAATTTAAATTCTCATCTGAAGACTAACATATCATTTAGTTAATATGTTTATTATTAGCTAATTTTAATGTTTATTATACTTTTATTTTAAGAATTGTATTAAGAGAGTGAAATTATACCATAAAAAGAGTTAGAAAGTAGGCACGAACAAATTTAAGTATAAAAAAGAGGGAATATTTGTTCTCACAAAAATTTTAAAAAAAATACTAATATAATTATATATAGATGT
>NC_029792.2:19258577-19262174 GCF_000816755.2 Arachis ipaensis
TTAAAAATATAAAAAAAGTTATAAATGATCTTTTTATTATTTTGAATACTATAATGTGTGTGAAATTATCTTTTCATAATTTTAAATACTATAATAAATAAGTGTGTGTACAGAGTCTGTGTGTATAGTTCTAATTTTTTCATAAATATAAATAGTTCTAATTTAAAATTTTAAATATATCTAAATCAACTTGGGTTGATCGAGTGATTAGGTCAGTCATCCACTTAAATAAGTGTTGGGAGTTCAAATTTTGTCTCGTGTATATAGCAACTCATTAGCCAGCGATAGACTCTTAAATGAAACTCACATTTATGTCCGATTAGTCCTTGACCTGTAGTCCCGTGGGAAATAAAAAAATATAAATTTATATCTAAATTTTACTTTGCATATTTATGCTCCCACTGATAAATTTTTTTGGGTCCGTCACTAAAAGTAGGCCTTCTGATATGAGTAATAAAAAAATGTGATTTTTTTCCTGATAAAGACTTTATGTTTAACGACTATATGTTAAGACATGTAAAACTGAAAAACTATATTTTATTTATGGCTTATGAGTTTTAACTTTTATTTTTTAGTACTATGTATGAATTATAAAAATTATATGTCATGTTTGATGTTATGTTTATGGCTTATGATTTCTAATTATTACGAAATTCTAAACAAAAAAAATTGTTAGTTTAATGCGGTCAAAATAACTGTTCCAATTGCTATTTTAAACAAGCAAAAGATGTTATTTTAATACGGTAAAAAATAGCATAAATTTATTATTTTAATCAGGTAAAAAATAATGATTAAAATTTTGATTTTAAATAGCATAAAACTGTCATTTCAATTAGATAAAAATGATGGTTAAAATTACGGTTTTAGAATGAGTAAAAATTGTCCTTTTAACTAGTAAAAACAGCAATTTTAACTGCCACTTTAAATGATAAAAATTATATTTTATCAGATAAAAATGACAGTTCTAACTGCCATTTTAATATAAAAAAAATACAATTTTAACTAGTAAAAATGACAGTTTTAACCGTCGTTTTAAACAAAAAACCGAACATTTTAACCAGTTAAAATGACGGTTTAAATATAGAGAAAACCACCATTTTATCCCATTAAAATGACGGTTTGAATCGCTGTTTAAACAAACAAAACCGCTATTTTAAACTTACGAGAATTGTGGTGTTTTTTCAAAAATTACCGTAATATCTCAAATGGCGCTCAAAATTAATTACGTCGTTCTTGAGAGTAATAGCAGTTAAAACTGTCGTAATTACCCTAAAAAGGTGTCATTTTAACCAAAATTTTTTGTATAAGAGCACAATGATGATGTTATCATAGTAAGGGTTGGAGAAATTGATGGAGTAACTTTTAATTCATGTAAGAGGTTCTGGATCCAAATAATCTCACTATTAGCAGCTGCAAGTCCATGATATTCTACTTCTGTACTTGAACGAGACACTAAAGCTTGCCTCCTACTCGACCACAAAACCATGTTTGAACCCAGATAAACACAAAAATCACATGTTGATCTTCTGTCATCTAAATCAGATCCCCAATCCAAATTTGAAAATGAAAAAAAAATTTGCAAATCAGAACATGGTTCAAAAGTAAAATCTTGCATAACGCTACCAGCTAAATATCTAAGTATACGCTTAACACATTGCCAGTAAATTTGCAACGATTTAGTCTGCCTTTGTTGATAGAGAAAGATAACTGAGGTCTAGTCAGGGTTGCATACTGCAAAAAACCTACAACGGACCTGTATAAAGATGGATTTCATATCAGTGACCATCGATATAGGTACTCCTTTAGAGTTTTCCATACCACCTTTTCTTAATAACCCAATAATATATTTAGTCTGTGATAAGTAGAAGGCACTTGAAGGGGGTTTAATGGCTTCAATGGCAAGAAAATAGCTAAACTCCTCTGAGTCCTTAAGAGAGAAGACATTGTTCAACTCATTGATAGTGGGCTAAACAGCCTGTGCATCATTTTCAATTATAAGAATGTCATCGACATATACTAAAATATAAAGAATTAAATTATGTTGATGGTTGATAAAAAGAGAGGGATCTGACCTAGCTCTTGCAAAAGCAAAAGTAGCTAGAGTACTAGAGAGCTTTAAGAACCATGATTTTAATGCTTGGTGAGGACCATAAAGTGACTTATTTAGCTTACATACCTGAGAATTAGTTCCATTATTGAATCCGGGTGTTTATTTCATATACAGTCTCATCAAGATCACTATTCAAGAAAGCATTTTTGAAATCAAATTGGCAAATGGACCATTTGTAAGTCAATGTAATTGAAAGAACAATCGTTATTATTGTTGATGGTTATCAGTGGTTAAGAAAAGGGGGATTGAATCTTGACCTCCTTTTTATTTTGCTTTCAACTTTGAGTTTAGTTGAGATACTTTGAGTAGTAAACAGGGGAGACTATGGGTTTGTCTCTTAACGCAGTTGGAGCCAAAACAGAGTTACGTGCAAAGTGTGTTATGAAGAAATGTTGTTGAATGAAGAATCAGTAGATACTTCAGTTTTCTCTCCTATAATGCAGAACCAGAAATAGAGAAGAGAAAGAAAAATGACACATAGATGTATCCTAGTTCAGTTATTCAGTACAATGTATCCTACATCCAGTCTCCATCACAACAGTGACAGAATTTTACTATTTTTCAACAGAATTACATTCACCAATTCTCCCTAGGATTCTAACAAATCCTATTTGGGACAAATCCAGTTTCTAACCCAAACTAGACTTGACTAGCAACTCACCCTAGCTTTTCAATTGCAAAGTGCTAACTCAACTTACAAGAAAATCCTCTCATGATCATGACAACAAAATAGAAACACTTACAAAGAATTTCTGAAATAACTATGGCTTTTTTTTTTCAATTCTACCTCTCTGCCTTTTTTCACTCAATGGCTTTTACATACAAACCTCACCAATTTGTCTTTTACCATTGAAATACGGAAAGCCTAAACTGAGAAAAAGAGATACTCAATAAAAACCATAAAGGAGAAGAATAAACAACTCAGTGAGCTATGGGAATCCAAACGTTGTGCTCTCGCTCCTTGCTTCAATCCTTATCCGTTTATCCCTTTAATAAAGGAATGAAGCTTTCAGGGTTTGAAACCTTGCTTTAGTACTTGTTGGTCATTTTCTCCCAAAAATCAAACACAGTAGCGGCGTGACAGAAGAGAGAGATGGTAGAAGCATTGACTGAATCAAACATGCAACCATACCTTCAATCTTCTCTTTCAACTTTTTTTATCTTGCCTCTTGAATCTGAACCGTGTATTCTTGCTTTGGCTCCAAGTCATATTCTTGAGCGTTGATTCACAACAGAGCACCATTTTTTTTTACTTTCTTCATTCGGATCGGTGCTTGTAACTTAGAGGATTTCTTCAGCAACCTTCAACGATGCATAAATGTGGAAATCTTCTTTTTATGATTTGCCCTTGGATGTGATATTTCCTTTTGTCCTAGCCTCTTTGACCTTCTCTTCTTTGCTTGAAATAAAAATTTATTTTTTGGTCTTCAATTGTGCCCTAGCACAGAGCTTCCTTTTTCTTTTTTTTTTTTTTTTTGCTTCAGAAA
>NC_029792.2:19262369-19271958 GCF_000816755.2 Arachis ipaensis
GTTCACGTGGGTGATGGGAAAGAAAAGAGAAAGAAGTGAGAGTTTGGTTTAGTGGTGTGGTTCAAATGAAATGAAATTGAATTACCAAGTTAGCAACTAAGTTGGAAGATTGGATTTGGATATAGACCACCAATTTTAGGCTTAGGTTTGATATGGGCTCACTTTCTTTCTTTCCTTATTCTTGCTTTTCTGATGGGAAAGATTTGTGATGGTTGCAAATAAGTCTTGGACCTTGATTGTATGTGTGTGGGCTAGATGCCATTTGAGCATGTTTTATTTCTTCTTGGGCCAGTTTCAATTTAAATTAATTTTTTGCACACTAATCACACTAATCACACATACAATTTCCTTTTAATTCAATTAATAATATTTTAGTCATCATATTTAAAATATTTTTAGTTCTTCAAACTCAAAAATCTCCTCCTTGATAAGCTTGTCATCCTACCTTGTGTAAGGTATCAGAAAAAGATGAAGTTACAGGGTGAAGAGACCGAGGGAGAGCGATTGAGAAGAGAGAATAGAGAGAGATGAGAAAGGGGTAGCATTTCATTCATTGTGAAAAATACGTAAATTACAGATGGTGACAAAACTGTTACTTATACAAGTTGGGTTGGGTGATGTACAATGGGTGTGTTATACTGCAAGTTAGTTTAGAGTATAACTAATTCCAACTGAGCTGGCATAACTACTTTAGGGCTGCAGAAGCTTCTAGAGTGAGCTATTGTGTGTATTACACTAACATGCCCCCTCAAAACAAGGGCCTTCTAAGATGCCGCATCAAGGACTCTCAGTAGGCTCCTTAATTTAAGAAAGGTTGTGGCTGAGAGATGTTTAGTTAAAGTGTTGACTAGTTGGTCCTGAGCTGGGATTTGCTGAATGAAAATTTCTTTTCTGGTTACATAGTCTCGAACAAAGGATTGGTTGAGGGCAAAGTGCTTAGATTTGTTATGCAGAATCGGATTGGCAGAGAGCAGGATAGCACTCTAATTATCACAGTACACCACAGACTTGGTTGAGCAAGAAATTCTGATTTCACTGAGAAGATTTTGAAGCCAGACAATTTCACTCACTGTGTCTGCAATGCCCCTAAATTCAGCTTCAACGCTGCTCTTTGACACTGTTGTTTGCTTTCTGCTGGCCCAGGAAACCAAGTTGGAGCCAAGGTAGATGCCATACCCATTGGTTGATTTACGATCATCAATGTCACTGGCCCAATCAGAGACACGAAAGCCATAGAATCTGAAGTTTGAGAACTTGTTGAACCTGAGACCATATTGTGTGGTTCTTGCCAAATACCTAAGAATCCTTTATTGCCTTCCAGTAGGACTCAAGAGGATTATGGAGGAACTAGGCTACCTTGTTCACTGAAAAGGAGATCTCAGGCCTAGTGATTGCGGCATACTGTAACCCACCCACTATGGATCTAAATAAAGTAGGATTACTGAATGAACCATCTCCAAAGGCAGACAATTTTTTAGAGGAAATCATGGGGTAGGTATAGGTTTTGCATGGGTCATTTTAGCTCTTTTTAAAAGATCCTTGATGTATTTTGTTTGCTTGAGTGTCACTGTGCCACCAGGAGTTTTCACAACCTCAATTCCAAGAAAGTAGTTCATTTCACCCAGCTCTTTCAGGGAGAAGGTTCTGTGAAGTTGGGTCATGAGTGTTTTAATTTCAGGCTCAGAATCACCAGTTACAAGGATGTCATCGACATACACCAGGATGTATGTAGCCGAAGAGGAGGTAAACTTTGTGAACAGGAAGACATCTGATTGAGCATTTGTGAAGCCAAATTTTTGAAGGGCAGAGCTAAGCTTCGTGAACCAGGCTTTAGGGGCCTGTTGAGTCCATAGGGGGACCTTTGCAGCTTACAAACTTGGAGATAGTTGGGGATTTGAATCCTTTTAGCTGCTACATATACACAGTTTCATGAAGATCCCCATTGAGGAACGCGTTATTAAAGTCAAACTGATGAATCTTCCATCTCTTTGCAAGAGCCACACTGAGCATGACTTGAACTGTCGCGGGCCGCACCACGGGACTGAAGATCTGGTCATAGTCAATCCCTTGGCGTTGGTGGAAATACTTGGCAACAAGCCTTGCCTTATACTTATGGATTATGCCATCAGGGTTGTTCTTTATCCTGAAAACCCATCTGCACCCTATGGGCTCAGAGTGCAAAGGAGGATAAACTAGTTGCCAAGTACAATTTTTTATCAATGCTGAGTATTCCTCCTCCATGGCCTCTCTCCACTGTGGAGTTGCAAGTGCCTCAGCAATTGATTTTGAAAGGGTATTGACATGTCTAGGCGCCAAATTTGCAGTTGCAGTGAGCATTTTAGGCTTGAAGATTCCATTTTTGCTCCTAGTTTGCATATGGTGCCTGTTTTGACTAGAAGCTGAGGCAAGGGCAGGACTGTGAAGAGGTGCAGTATTGGAAGGCTATATTTGGGCCAACCTGCAATGGAACAATGCCAAGAGAATCTGCATTTTCATCATTGTTAGTTCTTGTTTCAGCAACATTAGTGACCTCAACAGGTATAGAAGGTAATGATAAAGGCATAATATTGCTATTAGTGGGAGGAGTATTATGTATGTTTGGGCATGGAGGGTAAATGGTGTATGTAGCTAGAGGTATAATGTTTGAGTGTTGTATGTGGTTGGGATATTCTTGGTTAAGGAAGAGAGTTGGATATGGAAATTCCTGTTCACAGAAGACAACATTTCTGGCAATGTATACTCTACTTGAGGGAGATAGACACTTATAACCCTTATGGTCAGAGGTACAGCCTAAGAATATGCACTTTGTTTATTGGTGCGCAAAACTGGCTCCACAGTATTCGCACAGATAGACCGGCAAGTGTACCGAGTCGTCCAAGTAATATCTCTGATGAGTGAGGGTCGATCCCACGGGATTTTAGATTTGAGCAAGTAATGGTTACCTTGCAGATCTTAGTCAGGCGGATAGAAAATATAGTTGTCACGAGAAAATGCATAAAACAGATAAATAAATAAAACATTACTAGATAGGTGTGAAATCAATGGTATGAGAATGGTTGAGGCTTCGGAGATGCTTCTTCCTTCTGGATCAACTTTTCTCATCACCTACTCCAAATTCTGCTGATTCATTCCATGGCAGGCTGTAAATGATTAACGTCGGGTCAGCGGTCATTAATCTCCTTTGCTTCAGATCAAACGCCGGGTTAGCGGTCATCCAATCTGAACGGGGGTGAACCTCTAGTAGTCCATTCCCTTTGTGATCCTACTCAAAATGCCAGAGAAAAGGTCGGATCTTCCGGATCAGAGAATGTTGCTTCCTTGGTTCTAACCTATACCACAAAGGCCCTAATCGCCCCGCACCTCGGCTGCACTGATGTCTCCAAGTACCCAACGAAGCTGTGGATTAGCCGTTTAAGAGATGTATAATCAAGCTTGTGGTTCAATACTATCCCGTCAAGGACTCGCAAGAACCCATGTGAATAGGGATGACGGTCAAGTTACACTCCCAATCCATTAGGATGAAGAATGAAGATACATCTTAGAATAGAATCAAGCATAGATTGAAATAGAATAGTGATATTATTAATCTATAAGAATCAGCAGAGCTCCTAACCTTAACTTAGGAGGTTAGTGACTCATACTGTACAAAGAAACAATAAAAAACGTGTAGAGTGGGCAAGCATTGAGGTAGAAGATCAAAAGTCTTTAAACAAGGGTGATCTCCTCCTATATATACTAATCTGCTAACTAAGAATTATACAAATAAAATAAACTAGTCATATAGGGCAAAAATTCACTTTCTGGCCCCACTTGGTGAGTGTTTAGGCTGAGCTTGAGTGAAGTCACGAGTTGGTACTACCTCTGGGGCGTTGGATGCCAGCTTGGGACTCCTGAATGGGCGTTGGACGCCAGCTACTCCCTTATAGGCGTTGGACGCCAGGAATGGGGTTGGTGGCTGGTGTTGAACGCCAGTTTTGGGCTTTCATTTCCAAAGCAAAGTATGAACTATTATATATTTCTGGAAAGCCCTGGATGTTATCTTTTTGTAGCCATTGAGAGCGCACTATTTAGACTTTTGTAGCTCCAAAAATGCTCCTTCGAGTGCATGGAGGTCAGATCCTGACAACATCTGCAGTCCTTTCTCTGCCTCTGAATCAGACTTTTTCCAAAGCTCCTCAATTTCAGCCAGAAAATACTTGAAATCATCATAAAACACACAAACTCAAAGTAGAATAAAAAAATATGAATTTTGCACTAAAACCTACAAAAATATAATAATACTTAAATAAAACATAATAAAAACTATAAGAAAATGATGCCAAAAAGCATATAAAATATCCGCTCATCATTTATCTATGGTGAAATTTATGCTTATTATAGGGTCTGATTCAGGGATAGCTGATAAACAACTATTTTATGGTTTATCTTGTGCTCAATTAAGTGGTTTTTATCAACACTTTACCCACTTATTCATACTATTTGCATGGTTTTACATTTGCCTTCCTAATCATGTGCTTTGATTGAAAACGTGCTTCTTTGGCCTTAAGTTCCCTATGTTTAATCCTCTCTTATTACCATTAGATGCCTTGATATGCGTGTTAAGTGATTTCAGAGATTACAGGGCAGGAATGGCTCAGAGGATGGAAAGGAAGCGTGCAAAAGTAGAAGGAATACAAGAAGTTGAAGAAGTTGCTAAGCTGTCCAGCCTGACCTCTTCGCACTCAAACGGCTATAACTTTAGCTACAGAGGTCCAAACGACGCGGTTCCAGTTGCGTTGGAAAGCTAACGTCTGGGACTTTGATTTAATATATAATATGCCATAGTTGCCCTGAAGCTAGGCGACGCGACCGCGTGCTCCATGCGGCCGCGTCACAGTGACGAAAATCAGCGTGTTTGAATTCGCAACCAGCAAATTCTGGGCTGTTTCTGACCCATTTTGCGGCCCAGAAAATACAGATTAGAGGCTATAAAGTGGGGAAATGCATCTATTCATCAAGAAGGCTCTCATAATTCACTTCTCATGATTTAGATTTAGTTTGAGAGGGAGATTCTCTCCTCTCTCTTTAGGATTAGGATTTAGATTTAGGATTTTATTCGCTTTCAGGATTATCTCTGTTTATCAGGTTCAACATTCCTTTTTATTTACTCTTGCAATTTTATGAATTCTTCCATGTTACAGATTACTCTTTTAAATTAATATTACTTGAGGTATTTCAGTTTAATATTGCTTTCTTTTATTTACATTATTGTTATTCCCATCTGAAGACATTTTTATTCCAGTAAATTTACTTTTTCCCCTTTTGGTCTTGGTTAAGAAAGCAGTAACTCAGGAGTTATCTTAGCTCAATATAATTGATAACTGTTATCTTTGATAATTGAACTGAACTTCAATAATCCCAATCTTTTCTTAGGAAATAAATAGGATTCGAAGATCAAACTAATTAGTCCCTTGACTTTCCTTTGCTTTAGTAAAGGTTAACTAAGTGGAATTAAGATTCAACTTTCATTATTATTGATAAGGATAACTAAGTCTGGACTTCTAATTTCTCATACCTTGCCAAAAGTTTATTTTATAGTTATTTATTTATTTTATTTGTCATTTAAATATATCTGTGCTCATTGCCCAAGCTCCAAAACCCCCAATTTACAAAACTCATAACCAATAATAAGAACACCTCCCTGCAATTTCTTGAGAAGACGACCCGAGGTTTAAACACTTCGGTTATCAATTTATTTAGGGGTTTGTTACTTGTGACAACCACAACATTTGTACGAAGGGATTTCTGTCGGTTTAGAGACTATATCTACAACGCGACTGTTTTTATGAAATTCTTTACTGGCAAAAATCCTAATGTCAATAGCACAAGCAACCAAAGGGTTTTAACAAGGTATAATTTAGTGTGGTATGGAAAAGTACTTCTAAAGGAGATTTAAAATTCAGCATTGGTATGGGAAGTCGGTTGATCAGGTAAGTGGAGGTCAGAATGGCTTCATCCCAGAAGGAGAGAGGCAAAGAGGCTTAAGAGAGAAGAGTGAGAGATGTTTCAGTCAAGTGGCAATATTTTCATTCAACACACCCATTTTGTTGGTGTGTATGTGGGCAAGTGAGTCTGTGAAGGATGCCCTGGTTCCTAAGGTACTGTTGAAAGGTGTTGGAAAGGTATTCTCCACCATGATCTGTTTGGAGGCTTTAATTGTGTGGCCTGTTCATTTTTCAATCATTGTTTTGTATTGAAAGAATGCTTAAAAGGTTTAGTTTTTAGTGTTTAGTAGGTAAGTGCAGGTGTATCAGCTATAGGCATCAATGAAGCATGCATAGTATCTAAAACTTGACTTGCTAGGTTGTGGTGAGGAGCCCAGAGGTTAGAAAATAAGAGTTCTAGAGGCTGTGTGTATTAGTTTGAAAGGTAGGAAAGGGGAGTTGATGGATTTTATTGGTAATGCAAGAGTTGCAGGGAGAAGGGATTCTGATAGGAGAAAAAAGGAATTTGTTGACTGTTTAGAATGGCTCTAGTGATGCTGTGAGAGGGGTGGCCAAGCCTCTTGTGCCAGAGATCAAAGGTGAATATGGGAATGGATTTTGAGGCTGGGGTGGGTGGTGAATGGTTACTAGTTTGGTTTGCACTTGGTGGTGAGAGGTTGTTGATTTGGTTGCAGTTTGGTGAATGGTTGCTGGTTTGGTTTGTACTTAGTGGTGAGAGGTTGTTGGTTTGGTTGGTGTTTAGTGATGAGAGGTTGCTAGTATGATTGTTGCTGATTTGCTTAGCTTTTGGGAGTGAATGGTTGCTGGTATGGTATGATGAAAGGTTGCAGGTTTGGTGTGGTGAATGGTTGATGGTTTGGTTTGTGTTTTGTGCATCAAAAGTGCTGGTGCAGGAGTTAGCATTAGTGGAGGCATTAGATGTGGTATCTGTAAGTAAAGCACAATACTTGTTTGTTGTAACAATGTCAGGATGTACAATTATAGAAGCATCAGATTCATCAGAATGCACAATTACAATTGTATTATTTTCAGACACAATTACAGGAGAGACAGAATCAAATTGAGAATGCACATAACAATTGACATTGCAACCACTAATTGCATTGCATATACTACTGTCAATTTGGTTTACACAAGAATCATCAATTTTGCTACGCCCATTGTTGGTATACTCGCTACACATATTGCTGGTACATTTATTATTGGTACTGATCTCACTATTGTTTTGCTTTTCTTTTTCTGGATTTTTTATCGCTTCTTTTTGTTGGTCTTTATTTATTATTTTTGCAACATGTGCATACACACTCTTTTTCTGCTCAGCTACACATGCTTGAGCTTTATCAGATTTTCTGATTGGTCTTGAGATTTGTACATCATCAAACTTATATAGACCATTGCTAAGTCTGTCTTGGAGCAGGATCTTCTTGGATTCCTGACATTTTACAGCACATAGGTAAGGGCAGAATTCAAAGAATACTCCATTGTCTAATGCAAACTTAAAGACACTTACAAGGTTCTTTGAGATAGTTGGTACATGAAGAAAATTCTGGAATTTAAAAACTTATTTGGACACAGATCCATGCATAATAGAGCTCTCAATATTAGCAATATTCATACTTTGTCATTACCTCCAAATACTTGCTCAAATCCTTCATATTCTGAGTTGTTGAGTAGGTTCATTTGGTCAAATGTGATGTGGTGTGACGCTCTTGAGTCTGGATACCACCCCTGATTAGAACAGTTATTGGATGCAAGCAATGCATGAGGATGGCCTTCACTGGTGTTGCCTGGTTGCTGAATTGGTCAATAAGCTGAGTGAGGGTGCTGAATTTGTTGGTGGAAGCCAATAGCAGATGGAGGAGGGCCATTGTTGGAGGTTTTCAACTGAGGATTTTGGTCGTTTTGGTTGAATCTGTGGAAGCGTTGCCAAACCATGTGTCCGATTCTCCCGCATAATTGGCATTGAGGCCAATTTCCTTGCCACCATGACCTGCCTCCTCTAAAGCTTCTTCCTCTTCCTCATCTGTCGGGTTGCCCTCTACCATAACTTCTATAGTTTTCATAGGATTTGTCTATTGAATATTCATTTTTGGCTTTGCTTGCATCTGATTCTTTGTGAGTAAGATTTGCCGGCATCATTGTCAGATCTAGCTTTCAAAATCTTTCATTTACTTCTTCTTGTGCAAGTATCTAGGACTCAAATTTACTGATGGTCATATGATCTATTCTAGAATTAACCACGGTGATGAATGCGTTGAATTCTTCATCCAAACCTTGTAAAGTAGCTTCAATATGTTCTTCTTTTGACAGTGGAGTGCTAAGAGCAACTAGGGAGTTGGCAACCTTATTAATCTTGGAGATGTACTCACCTTATTTCTTGATCATCTTTAGTTGAGCCTTTGGCATCCTAATCTTCTATTTGAGCTTGGCTGTGAAATATTCCTCCAATGCTTCCCAGATTTCATGTGCATATTCATATTCTACAACCTTGTTCACAAAGATTTCATTAATAGTAGAAAGCATACAAGTTACTAGGCATTCATCACGCTATTCCCACTCTTCAAATTCTTGTAATACTTTTCCTTCAATTCTGTCTTGATCGGAGCTGAATATTCTCGGAATCGATAGAACAGTGACATGACTCTGGAGTCTGTTGGCTTTGATACACGCAAGTGCTTGATGCTTCCAAGCTTTGAAGTTATCTTCATCCAACTTGATTGTTGCTGAAAAATTTGCTATGGACACTATTGTTGTTGATTGCTGTTGTGAAGCTCGATTTTCCTGATTTTGTTAGGCGGAAGAAGCTAAGTAATCCATGGATTTGAACCGTAGCTCTGATACCATGTAAGGTATCAGAAGAAGATAAAGTTGCAAGGTTAAGAGACTTTGGGAGAGCGATTGAGAAGAGAGAATAGAGAGAGATGAGAAATGGATAGCATTTCATTCATTGTGAAAAACACGTAAATTACAGATGGTGACAAAACTGTTACTTATACAAGTTGGGTTGGGTAATTTACAAAGGATGTGTTATATTGCAAGTTAGTTTAGAGTGTAACTAATTTCAACTGAACTGGTATAACTACTTTAAGACTGCAGAACGAAGATTCTAGAGTGAGTTATTGTGTGTACTATACTAACACTCTAAAAAAATATAAAAAATTATGAATCACACGTTCTCTCTTCTTGCAGTGGACTAATTTTTTATAATTAATTGATTTATTTATCTCTAATATGACAATATTAAAATTTAGCTATATTTTAGAGATGGTAGTTGTTATTATTATACTATAAATTTTAAACGATATAACCATTCCGTTTATATAAAATAGTTTCTGAAAGTCAGTAACACATATCTAAGTAGTTAATTAGATCATGTAGAATTAGGTAAAAATTTGTGTTGGGCTTTTATTGATGAGTGGCTTTTGTTTTTTTTTTATTATTATTATTAAACGAGTTTAACGTACGTTTGATCTTAATGATTTAATTAGTAAACTTACGAAATAATTAAATGAGGATCTTAAGCGTGGTAATGAGATGGATAGGAGGTGGATATTTGTCTAACATATCTATATTTTTACGGGTATTTGTCTCATTCTTATATGTTA
>NC_029792.2:19272084-19278317 GCF_000816755.2 Arachis ipaensis
TAAATTGTTCTGTTAGAATTTTTAATTTAACAGAATTTCTGTGTCATCAAAATTAACATTTTTTTATACATATCACAATTTCATTCTTAACTTAGAATTATCATACAATGCAGATTTTTCTCTATCTTTTTCTCTTGGCATTACCTCTCTGAACCATAGTAGAAAGTGGAAGGAATTGAATTGGCTCTGTTTCTTTAATAATAAAGAGATAGATGATGTAATACAATTTTCAGAAGAAGATATAAAGGTTATTCACAACTGCATTAATAGTCTAGTTGAAAGACTTTTGCTGATAAATCCTTTTCAACTGGAACCATGGATGGAGTGCTTAAAGTAATTTGATGGAGACTAGTAGAATTTCGAGTAAAGAAGATTGATTACAATCAATTTCAATTCTTTTTCGATAACGAGTGGGATGTTATGACAATTGAGAGAGGCTCCCAATGACTTTTCAAGGACTATGCTCTCCATGTCTAGCGTTGGAAAAATAGGTATACATTATTAGAAAATAACTAATAAATGAGATATCAATATGGGCCCAATTTTGGAGGGTTCCTGAAACCTTTAAGATGCTGGAGCTTGCTTGAAAGCTTGGTGAAGGGATCGATAAGGTGATGGACGTGGGACTGTTTGATATTAAAGGGAGAGAAACACGTATCATCAAAGTAAGGGTAGTTTTTTATGAAAATCGAGTTGTAGAAGACTCTCTTAAAGTCACTGGTCCTGACAAGTCTCCAATTGCAGTGGCAGTTTAGTATAAAAAGCTAGGGACGGTGTGTATGTACTGTGCAACTATAGGCTATGACCACAAAATATGTGTTGCGTTTTTAGAGGATATAAAGAAAAATAGGTTAAGGAATGATAAGATAGGAGAATGGATCAGAGCTGATCAAATTAGTATAGGGTAGAGACTAAGGAGGATGAAGGGAGAAAGGGAGAAAAGAGTTTTCAAGCGGGTTAGTTCTTTCGCAGAAAGAAACTGCTCCCAAACTGCATAGTAGATAAGTTTTTAAACTTGAGTGTTAAAGACAAAAAAATGTACGATCAAGGAGTCAAGAGTCCTGTCAGGAACTAAAGACATGATGAGAAAAAAGAAAATGATAGGAGTATAAAGGATGCTATGGTTAAAAGCTCGAATCAGATTCAGTTGAGAGGAACAAGTAGTTTTCTAACTAAAAATTGCATGCCAAGTACTCCTGTTGCTGAATACTCCATCAAATATAAAAGGTTGAAACAGATGGCTAGGTTAAACCATGAAGTGATGGAGATGTTGTCCAGGACTAAAAAAATCGTGGAAGATGAACTGGAGATAGTTTCATAACCATTAACTAGAGGAGTTGTTGGAGATATGGATCAAGAGATGGTGGAGGGTGCTAGCCGTTCAGTAGCACTCAATGCACTATGAGATTCTCAATGTGAAACTGTCGGGATTTGGGGAGACCCCTGACAGTCTATAATATTAAAGGGATGTGCCAATCCCACTTTCCGAGGTGATTTTTCTCTGTGAAATTAAAAATCAATCTTGAATGGTGAAACATAAAGTCAGACCATGCAGATATCAAAGTTTTACATTAGTGGACTCGAATGGAACATCAGGAGGAATGGCTCTAGCATGAAAATATCATGTGGAAGTACATATTCTGTTTCAAAACTCTTTTTCTATAATTGCTTCGGTTAAAGATGAGAATAAGATTGTGAGTTGGGGGTTAGTTGGAGTTTACTTAGTACTAATGAGGTGACTTGAATCAATCAATTTGAAGAACTCTCTTCTCGACTTCATCTATTTCATGGTAGATTTATCATCTTGGGTGACTTCAATGCAATTACAAATTATGGAGAAAAGGAGGAAAGGAATATGAGGTCTAATGCCTCCATTAAAAATTTCAATAGTTTCATTGATGATAATCAATTGGTTGATCTTTGGATGATAGGACATCGGTTCATATGGTCAAATAGGAGGGTTGGAGAGGTGTTAATTAAGAAGAGACTTGATCGTTTTATGGCTGGAATGGCTTGAAAGGAGACTTATGCAGATGTGGTGGTAAGAAGATTATCGGAGAATAGTTCGGATCACGCTCCTCTCTTACTTGATTCGGTTCCTCTAAGATAGTCTACCAAAAGAATATTTAATTTTTAGGAGCAGTGGTGTGAAATGGAGGATATAAGGCACTGATAGCGAAAGTTTAAAGTATAAAGTTAATGGCTCACTTATGTATATTTTGGCACAGAAATTGAAGTGTTGTAGGCACTGTTTAGTGTAGTGGCAGCAGCATAACAAATCCAACTCTAAGAAGATAATTGAAGAACTAAATCTTAAGTTAGACCAGTTAAAAATAACGAATTATTTTAGTGGGTTAGAGGTTTTAGAGATAGAAAAAAAATTAGAAGAGAAATTATCAAAAAAAAAAGTTTTTAGAAAGAAAAATCAAGATGCAAATGGTTGAAAGAAAGGAATGGCAACACAAAGTTCTTTTCTAAGAAATTCCAAACTAAAAACTTAAAAAATAAAATTTGGAGACTAATTCAATAGTGAGATAACTTCAGATTCATAGAATATTATTCTGATGGTTAAAAATTATTTTAAAAAAAATATTTTTATTCATTAATCTAACCTAATAGCAAATTTTCTAAATAAAATTATTTGTAACAGAAAATTTTAATGTGAAAGGAAGCACTTATATTGTTAAACTTATACACTATTTTTTCACCTTAGCTCATATTATGCATCTAAATATTGCTATAAACCATTGAGCATATTATAGACCCGTCCTATTTAAATACTTGTTTTGCTTTGAAATGTCAACTTTAAGTCTTAAATGCCTAAAGAAATTTTACGGTGGATGATCTGCACCTATATAATCTATGTGCTAATCTAATGCAAATATTGTATATGTAGAAATTAAGATTAAAATTTAAGAATGACTTGTAGCTGAAAATATTGCAATCAAATTTTAATCCACATTAAATTCATGGTATTACTAATTCTGTTCTACTTATCTGATATCTTTTCGCTTTGTTTTTTGTATTGGTGTTATTTTTTGTATTTTTTGTATTACTAATCATTATGCTACTATTATCATCAGGGTTACCCTAAGGAATAACCTTCACCTTTTGCCATGTGGTTCACCACTGACATCTTTTTCACTGCTTTACTAAACACTATTATCTTTTGCATGTGTCTATGTAGCACTATTCAATGGTAGTGCATATGTACGTATGTAATCATAACTTGACCAGCATTGAACATGTTTTGTGTACAGTATAATGTCATGTTGTCTATAGCTAGGTTGAGATAAGGGTATCCTACAACTAACTAATACGGAAGAATTTCAAGTATAACGACAACACTAGTGTTTTAGTTGTTTTAACTGTTGATTTAAATTATAAAAAATATATATAATATATATTAATTAAAATCAATGATTAAAATAACTAAAATACTAGTATTTTTCGATACACTTGAAATTTTTCATATATATATATATGTGGCACACAAAAAACATTGAAAGACACCACCTGTCCTTTAAGTCAGTGGAATCTTTCATCTAATCTTTCAATTCCTCATTGATATACATATATATCTGCCAAGGAAAATTCTTAGGTGGTTGTGGTTCAGTTTATTATCCAACTTGTGATTTGATAAAATACCATCCATACATACAAAGTTGTTCTACATTGACCCTTGTGTTAAAGATGGAAGCAATTAAATTTGAACTGGTATATGATTATGTAGTGTGACATAAAACAATCAAAATAGATAATTATTATAGCTTGTAAGTTTTTACACTGGCAGGTGGGTGTGTTCTGTTCATTGTTGCATAATTGTCAATGGAAGACCCTTATTACAGACTCTATTAATAAATGGCGGTTTTCTCTGTGGCCTAATCTATGGGCAGAAAATACAAAATGCATTTTCTAATTAATTTCATTTTAATTGAACCGGTGTCTGATTTTTTCTACTAATTGTTTAGTAGAAACTTTTGAGAGATACTTTTTCTATATTTGGCCTTAAGATTTTATCCTACTTATTTTTTATAGTTGTTATAGTGTTATGACAAATAAAAAAAACAGATTGAAGATCAAGTATCTCAATAAAAAATATCATTTATATATGAACATGAAAAACAAATTGAATTATATCTTTATCAATCCCAATTAATATCAATCACAGTTAATATCAAACCCTTCACAAATACTTTTAATACCGCATACTAATGATGACAGTAAATGATCCTTTATTGCATTTTTTTTATATTTTGAGTATTGTGACTATTATTGATTTACTAATGATATGTAATTTCCACCAAATTCTCTCCTCTCTCTTTTAAATTTTTTCATTCCTGATAATATAATCAGCTTTAACACCCCAAACTAATGATAATGATAGTAAGTAATTATATTTTATATATGTTTAATTTAACATTAATAATAAATGTGTAGTATTTTTTGTATAATTGTCCTTTATTTATTGATTTTCATAACAGGATCAGCAATAAAGAGAAAAGAGGATTTGACCGACAAAGTGGCTTTTATTTAAATCTGACATGAATGGAATTATATTTTTTTGGCTCTCCATATATGGTTATAACTAATTTCACTAGATAAGCAAAGCCTGATATGATCCTGCCATTATAAATTTTTACTGTGTTCTAATCATTATAACTCATTATTAACTACAGGTCCTCATCTAGGTTATTAATTCTGTCACATTCTCTCTTTCAATTAAACAACAATTAGAATGAATAGTATTATTCTAATGATTATGTATATGTTTTTTTTTTCTCCAGGGATAGCAGTGATGTTTGTAATGTAAGATTTGGATTTTTAGTATTAATCATGATCATGATATGAAATATTCATTTATTTTTTATCATTATTTATGTACTAATTATTGATATAGCATAAGCTTGTAGTATTTGTATTGTTTAAATTTAAATTATGTTTTATTATTTTTTAAGAGAAATTTGTATATAAATATTTTGAATTTAATAAAATATTTTATTTTGTAATAGTTAATTTTAGTATATTTATATTATGTATAATAATAATAATTGCTAGTAAAAATAATTTTGAAATTAAAAAAAAAAAGGATAAGTTGTTATTTCTAAAAGAGTGAGTATAATTAAAAAACGTCTTAAAATTTTAGGAGTAATAATAATAGTAACTAAAAGTTAATAATATTACAACTTTAGAATTATTTGTAGTGGCCATATATATTGTCAGTAAAATGAATTTTGGCGGTAATAGTAATGACCATCAAAAATAAATAACATTACAATTTTAAAATTATTTTTAGTGGCTATATAAATTGTCAAAAAAATTACTCCTAAAAGTTATATACTTTTTGCAGTTATTAAAAAGATCTTTATCGACAATTATTATAATTTCCGCTAGAGTTTTTTAGCGACCAAGTATAAGACGGTTAATATCTAATTGTCGGTAAATATATTAGCAGTTATTTTTATTGTCACCAAAAGCAAAATAAATAACTGCTAAAAATGATTTTTCTAGTAGTTATCCTACAATAATTCATATAAAACCCATCTCGGTCCTATTTGTGGATAGTAAAAAATTAAACCTTAACTCATCCTTATAGGTATCTGTTCCGTCTGTACTCGCTTCTATAATTATTAAAATTCAACAAATATAAATAACAAAATTTAAAAATTTATATAACCATCTTTACATACATAACATAAATCTTCACACACACATACACACACAAAGACAAAGTGGATAATCGCAGTTCAAATAATATTGCCATTCGTATCTAAAATAGAATTAATTATTTTATCTTTAAGTGATTGGTTCATTTTTATCAATTGGTCATGATAATCTTAACTTTATCAAACTATAATATCGCTTGGATAATATGCAAGAAAAATACTATATAATTAATAAATATTATTATTTTTATACTTGATCAATAATAATTTAAATTCATGTTTATAAAAATTTTTCACAAAAAACAAATAAAAAATACTAAACATTACTGACATCCACAAATTTTTCTCTCTCACTCTCATTTTTGTTAGTTGTTAATCATAAATTAGCGGCTGAATTTTAGTATTTACTTAATACAATTGTTCTTTTAATTAGTTTTTGAATTAAATTAAACTCATTTTATTCTGTTAAAACTTTTATTTATAAAATCCTTTAAGTACTTATTAACAAAATTAAATCCTTATAACATTTATGAGGTAGATATTTATTAGACATGCATCTTTACTCTA
>NC_029792.2:19278438-19285521 GCF_000816755.2 Arachis ipaensis
AATTTGTGTGAAATTGATAGTTAAAAATTATTAAATAATTTGACTAACTGATTTAATTAAATTTTTATTTAACAATTTTTAATTATCAACTTTACATAAAGTTAACTGGTTTCCACCCAATAAATATCACATTAAAAATATGTCAAAACACAGGAATACAGCCACTTAGTAAAGCATCCGGATCCGTGGTTCACGGAGCTCGTATCAGAGTTCCTTTACAATAATGAATAATCTACGCTGTTATCAAATTATTTTGAGAGAAAGATATGAGACATCAGAGTACGAATAGAGTTGAACTGAAAAATTCATCATCATTACAGAATATATTAGCATGAAGATGACAAAAAAAATTTGAGATTCCTCTTTTGTGATCAGTGGGGTAGACCTATTCCTTTTCTTCATTTGGTGGGAGAATGAAGATGCATTTGTCGGAAAGCACATTCATATTTTGTTCGAAAGAACCTAGGGGTCACAAAGCATACTTGTATACGTTTATTTGTTGACAATGAAATTAAAAAATAAAAAATAAAAAAAAGAAAAAAAAAGGTGGAAATTACGTTGAAGCTTCCACTTGCCAGTATATTATTCCAGAACTTAAAAAGTAACCGATAAATACAAATAAGGTTTTCTATCCAACCCAAATTATTGGGAATTTTTCTCAATAGTAAGAAGTTCTAGAACACAAAAAAATATATACAATCAATATAAGATTATTAACTTTAATTTTAGGTAAAATTTATTGTTACAGAATGATCGTCAGTAACAAATGAATTTTGATGTCATTATTCTTGGTACACGATTTAAATTTAAACGGTGATGAGTTTAAAAATAATCATTCACTTAGTGATAAAAATAATCATCCGTATATTTAATAAATTGAACATCTAACATATTTTAATTATATATAACTAAACCCAATCCAATCAAAATAATCATCTACATAAAAATTAAAATAATCATCTGCATACCTACTAAAATGATCATCCTAAATTAACCATTCAAATAAAAAAAGAAAATGAATAAATAGAAGAAGCAACCATTATCATCCAACAATTTAATTTTTATTAAAAAAAATGTATAATTTGACATATGAGTCTTATGATTTGATGTAACCATAAAATTAAAGAAAAAAATGAAAAAGAAAAGCTGGAATAGATGAGGAGACATGAGTGAGAATCAAAAGTAAGCAATTGAGTGTTTGATTTGATATTGTCTATCTTCAAGCACGCGTGCGTTACATCTACCATACTCATACGGTTAATTCAAACAGCGGCATCGTTAAACTTTTGGTAGTGGCGGCGTCGGCTGGAGTCTGCGACAGCATCGGCAACACGGTCGACCGGAGGGGTTGCAACAGCATAGGTGAGGCTACGGCAGCAAGAGGGGCACCAGAAATTGAGAGCATATATGATGAGAATAGGAGTAATCCTCTGTATTGTGAATGAGTTTAATTGTTATGGGCGATGGCGGAACTATGGGCAATGGCGGCTGCTATTGGTGGCGGCGCGGCACCGGTGAGATAAAAAGAAACTGAACAAAAAAAAAAAGTCACATTACATAAGAGAGAGAAGCCGTTTTCACAGTGTAAGCTACGGCAGCAAGAGAAATTGAGAGCATATATGATGAGAATAGGAGTAATCCTCTGTATTGTGAATGAGTTTAATTGTTATGGGCGATGGCGGAACTATGGGCAATGGCGGCTGCTATTGGTGGCGGCGCGGCACCGGTGAGACCGGTGAGAAGGATAAATATGATTATTAAGGGTAAAGTAGACTATTTTGTGCTTAGTCGGGAGCGTCAATTTTATCAAAATTTTATTATCTTCACATTTATACCAATTTCACTCTAAGAACCACCATCTAAATCAACTAATGATTTGTGTTCTGGACTCGGTTTTTGAATCCTCCGTCGAAGCAATCACAATTTGATTACTGGACTCAAATCGGTCCACTAACCATAAATTTCTAATCATTATTCAAATTTAAATACTTTCTCTATTTTAACTAATAAGATAAGATAAGATAATTATCCCATACTATATAAAAGGGGTCAAGAACTCCTTTATGTACGACACACATTCTAATTTGAGCGTCAGAGTATCTTTGCAGGTACCCACCCCGCCGCTCCAGAAATCCAGTCTCGTCACTAGCTCGATCGGTAAATCTCCGATCCATCTCACAATCCGTACTAGCAATTTCATGTACATTGACGTCGTCTGTGGAGATTCGCCAAGTCTTAGCGGCATGAGGGAGAATTTCGAGGAGCACTCTTTAAGCCATCACCATGGATCTGACCCAAATAAGCCAACGCCGAACCACGGAGTAGTGTCCCTCTGACCCTCGGGAGGATAACCAGCGCCGTTCACTGCCAGCCAACTCCCGACAGGCAACGGCCAAAAGAAGACGACCACCATCTCAATCCCAAACGCCTGGTGGACTAGGAGAGAAATCAATCCAGATAATCCAAGAGCTCTACCAAAGAGTACAAACCCTTGAGGACTGGGACGTGACCAAAAAGCGATACTAGCCAGAACACGCAAGTCAGGCAACCTGTAGGAGCCGATCATAGCGAGAAACCAAGAACGAAAGGTCACCCAAACAATGACATGGGAAACGACGAATGGGATTGTTATCAAACAATCCATTCGATACGAGTTTTCGATCTCCAATAATCAAGCAGAATATGAAGCCCTCTCAGCCGGACTAACGTTGGCCAAAGAGGTCGGCGCAAGAACACTAGAAGTTTGCAGTAACTCTTAGGTGGTCAGCTCCTAAATAAACGGGGACTACCAGACATGGGACCCTTTGTTACAACAGTACCTATCCAAGGTCAAAGAGCTAACCGCCGGATTCGACGGAGTGACCATCTGACACATTCTCCGAGAATGAAACATGAGAGCCTATTTGCTCTCTAAGCTAGCAAGTACTAAATCAGTCTCTGGGAACCGATCACTGATCTAAGAAGTCGTCAAGACACCATTCGTCGTGTCCTCAGCTTCGGCAAACCTCCCCGTGATGAATCAGCACTCCTGGACCTTCCTAATCCTCCGATACCTCAACGACGGAAACCTACCTGAAGACCCAAAGGAGGCGAAGCGTCACTACAAAATTTTTATTTGTTTGTGGTAGTTTTTTAATGGGAGTTATTAAAAATTTCCGTAATATATTTTATTTGTGACAAATTATAAAACTTTCTAAATAATTAATAAAAACTCCCACTATTATAATACTCCTAATTCAATTAATTATAAAACAATCCAACCCAAACAAATATTCACTTAGCCCATACAAAAAAAAAAAAAATCAAACGGGGCTTCGAGAGGGAGAAAACGAAGGAGAGTGAGATCGAAACCCTAAAATTCACTGCCACCGCTATCGCCACTGCCACCGCCACCGCCATGCATCTCTGCCATTGTTGCCGTTATTGTCTCCTTCGTCGACACGTCACCGCTGGAGTTATGAATGAAGGACAAGGTGATCGTGGAGGAGTCTCTCCTCTGCTTCTGCGTCGTCTTCCCGGGCGGGTTCTTCCGCTGGTTCTGCTTTTGCTCCGGTGGCTTGAAGAACTCAGAGCGCAATTTCGGCGCGGACACGGTGACACTGGCGGAGCAGATCTGGAAGGCGAGCGAGCGGGAGTCTCTGGAAGCTTCGATTGAAGCTGCGATAGTGTGATCGAAGCTATCAAATCTTATGGAACTAATTCTCATGTCGTTCCGAGTCATTGAGGTGAGGATTTGTTCCTACTTTGTAAAGGTTTCCATGAACCGAACTAGAATCTTTATTTGTATGAACTTTTTGACAATTGAGCTTTCGGTCTTATTAAAAATTTTTCGGTACCACTGATTTTGGTCTAATGAAGATAGATGATAAAGGAAGGATTCTCTCATTCAGTGAAAAGCCCAAAGAAAAAGACCTAAAAGCAATGGTAATAACTCATGTTTGTGCTTCTTCTTACATATTAGGAGTTTCAAGAATAAGGTTTACAGCTAATACTGCTTCATAATATAGGAAGTAGATACAACTGTTCTTGGGCTTTCAAAGGAAGAGGCTGTAAAGAAATCATACATTGCTTCTATGGGTGTGTATGTATTCAAGAAGGAGATACTTCTGAATCTATTAAGGTACTGAACTATAGCAACATGTGAGTCTTTTCAGAGAGCATTCAAATAAAGATTATTTTTATGGATTTGTTTTGATTTGTCTTTGGAGCTGAATTTGTTTTTAATGATGGTGTTTTCTATTTTTATGTCAAATTCTTGTACTCATAACTGTCATGATAGATTCAACTATAGACCTTTATCTACTGAACATAAAGTTTAGAGTATACTTCATATAGAACATACAAGCTTCTATGCTCCTGAAATCTTTTATGGACCTGCCATATAATTTGGCATAAATTTCTGCACTCCTTTTTTACTCTACGGAACTAAGTTATTATTTATTAGGTGATTCCTTTAAACTTGCTTTCATTACTTATGTAAATGTATGTTCTCTCTTCAAATTATGCTTTCAGAAGCCATTGCAATAGTTATGGCACCAAGAGACAGTTCAAGGTAAGGCACATCACAGATGTATCTTGAATTCTTGATTTATAGAAGCATCTTCCCTAATAAATTTTGGAAGCACAATTAGAGACCATAAGTTGAAACTTGAAAAGAATGTAAAATCCTTCCTAAAAAAATTAATAAAGGGTAAATTACATTGACATTTTTCTCGCTGTGCTACTCGTTTTTAATGACAATTTTAATGTATTTATTTCTAATATTATTAGTTAAATTAGATTAAGATTGTTATATTTTTCTAGATTATATGATTGGAACTGAAGCCATCCACAGTTTGTGAGATAAGTCTGAGAAGTGTTACATTCTAGATTATATCATTGCGCTCAGAGTCTTGTAGCTTCTGTTTCCTCATATCAACTCTACTCCATAATGTGTTGTTCTTCCAAAATAATTGACTCTTGGGGTTACTTTCTTCAGAGTAAAATAGTTAATTACAGTGTGTAGCAGATGCTAATCCACAAATAACTTATAGAAAGAAATTCTCAATATTGAACCAATGGGATTAATTCTCAGTCCAATTAAAGTAAATTAAACTGAGTTAACAAGAAAAAGGGGGTAAATTTGGGGAAACTAGATAAGAAGCAGGTACTATGCTATTCTTGAGTCATAGAGGGTTTGTCGTTCCTGCAAATTGACAAAAGCTTGACATCAAGACCAAAATGAGGATGAGAAAACAGAATTCAACAAATGGAGGTCTAGAAGAAAGTCATATCAGTCTTTTTTTTTTATTTTCTTGTCTTCTTTTCCTTTCATAGTAGTGTATTAAAGCTTGGACTTGGGCCAATTTCATAATCATAACACCGTGCTCTCAGGAAAAAAGATATGGATATAGGAGCAGCAAGTAAATCTTTACACCTTTTAATGAGTATGTATAAACACTTAATGAATGAATTTGATCATTCTTCTCATGTTTCTTATTCTAATACTTTGTTTCTGTTACATCTAAATTTTGCTAGGCATGAACTTCAAATGCACCGTGGACATTCTGATCCAATAGTACCTAGTTAATAATCTTTGTTATGTTATATGCAGGTGAAGACAGTGGCTCGGATTGTGAAAAGTGATGCAGGGAAAGTAATTTGCAGGGAAGCAGAGAGGATCAAACCTGCGGCTGTAGTTCTAGGATCAAGAGGCAGAAGCTTAATTCAAAGGTTTGCCTCTCCATTTCCTCTGCAGTTATCCAATACTGTTCTGAATTTCTGATGCAAGAGTGTGTTTCTTCTTTGTTCAGCGTGCTACAGGAAAGTGTTGGAGAGTACTGCTTCCACCACTGCAAAGCAGCACCTGTTGTCATCGTTCCTGAAAAAGGTGTGCCTCTGTCATTTTTTTCAGGGTTGTATTCTCTTGTAACTGAGTATTAAAATCTTGAAGGAGTTTCATTTCCTTGATTGGCAGATGCTGGAGATGCATCAATATTGTAGTAAAGCTTTGTACGTATGTCAATTGGCCTTGTTAATATATCTAACAGTCATGTTTAGTGAAATGAAGATTAGTTCCGACTCATTTTCACCAAGAATAGAGATGTTTTCCTTGCATATGTTCACATGTTAACTACTAGCATGTTATTAATTCAATGGCTTAGTAACTCATTTTCTCATTGTGTTGTTTAGACTTTCTTTGATGTTACAAAGTATTTGGACAACTTTATTTTTGGAATAAGTTTATTTGAGTTGCTGTTAGATTCTACTAGTATAAATATACTATTCATTTGTAGTTGTAATTAATGTGATTGGAAAATGATGGTAGTGTACTATATTTTGTTTTAAAGTATTTTTTTTATTTTAATTTTCTTCTACATTTTTAATGTTTTGTTTAAATATTTCTTTTTAATAATAAATGATGAGTAGTGTAACAATAATGTAAATTAATTTTTAAAAATTACATTGACAGGTTTGAAACCTCCACAAAGTAGCTGTAATTTTTAAAATGGAAAAGTCTTTTTGTGGGGTTTTGAACCGCCACAAACATTGACCAAGAACTGCCACAAAAATTCAATATAAAACCCCCATCAAACACACACAAAACTCCCATTGATTAGATTGTGGAGGTTTTTAAAAACCACCCACGAAAGACCTCGTGGCACCTCAAATTTTGAGGGTTTTAGAAACCCCCACAAATCATTTGGTGGGGTTATAAACCTCTACAAATAAGAGAAAAAACTGCCACAAATAAATAAAAACCTTGTAGTGAAAATAGAAGACATTTAAGATTTTTTGTCCAAAATATATAAAGATAAATTAGTCTCCCGAAAAAATTTAAATGTCTTATGTTTTGGAAAGTGAGAAACGTTTTTATATTTTTAATTAATCGATAACTTATTTGTCTTCAAAATAAAAAGGTAGACACCTATTTCAATAAATGTAATTTTTTTAGATAATTTTTTAACTTAATACTAAATTAATAATTTTTAAAATTCAGTGGATTTTAAATTTCTCATGATAATATTTAATAAAATATTAAAAATAGACAAATTAATACATAAATAATAAAATAATCATTGTTAAAATTTTTTTTATTTACTG
>NC_029792.2:19285546-19291848 GCF_000816755.2 Arachis ipaensis
TTTTATTGCAGTTAATTCCATCATTAAAATTGAAAAAATTTACACCTAGGAAAAAATCTATGCATTTAGGTGTTAGGTGAATAGCTTTTCTTATTTTTGAGAAACAATTTTCTATCTTGAGAGAACGAGAGTTCACATGCCAAAGTCAATTTTTTTTTCTTTTATTAGAGAACTTATAATGAGAATTGGGAAGAGAAGATTTTACTTTTTTGACATTGGAGGAAGGAAATTTTAATTAGATTTTAATTTGTACGATCAAAAAGTCTTTTAATATGTTTAATGTGTTAAAGCCCATTTCAATTCAAATATAAGAGATGCTAATGCTTTAAAATTGAAAATTATAGAGAAAGTATAAAAAACGAGAATTGAACACATCAATCCTAATTGAGAGGAAGAGGACTAAATGTCTCTCCTCGACGTCACCTACTCCATTAATTGTTGATGGTATTTTATTGATTTTGTTGATTGTTGATGTAAATGTAATTGTATGAAATATAGATTTTGAGTTTTATTATTGATGTAAATGTAATTGTGTGGTACCTTGTTAATTTTATTATTGTTGATGTAAGTTTGTATTCAATATAATTGTTACCTTTTTATTTTTGAAAATAAAATAACTAGAGTGATCAACAACCTCAAGACAATGCTGCTTAAGAATTCTAAACGAGTTTTTTTTAAAACTTTTAATGATAAATTATAAATAAATTATTATATAAAATTGTGAAATTTTAGATTTTATTAGATTAAAAATCATTGAATTTAAATATTTTATGATTTAAAATTTAATATAAATAAAATTATTTAAAAAATTAGATAATATTAATTGAAAAAAAGTTGACTTCCTAATATTTCTAGATGAAAAATTATAGGTGATGATAGGAGTCATGGCATAATTAGAATTATGCACGTTTAGAATGTGTATTGTGCTTAATGTGCTTGTTGTCAATTCTATTAGGCTGTTAGTTCTGTTATAGTGTCTAATGTGCTTGCTGTCAATTCTGTTAGGCTGTTAGTTTTGTTAGCCCTCACTTCCCCTTTCAGTTAGTTAGTTAGTTGCTAGAAGATACTGAAAGCTTCTTTATCAATTCAACTCACTGCTCAGTTTTGTTGCTTATAAATAATCTTTCTCATTACCTTCCAAGATAGCTTTTGTAATTCAACTCTCAATTCATTCAATGAAATCACTTCTCTTCTCTATTCTCTCTGTTTTCTCTCTCTTTCAACTTCTGTTCTAATTCTTCTCCTTCAAGATCACCCTCTGTGGTCTGGTACCTTTCATGGTATCAGAGCATATGGTGCCATAGCTTCCGCAAGATCCAAATCATAAGAACAAGGAAATCAAAGCCACACACAAAATGGCTTAGGGGTTCACCGCAACACCAATTTTAATGAAGCTAAATGAAGACAACTTTTTGCAGTGGAAAGATCAAGCATTCTCGACAATTGAAGGAAATGATATGCTGAGTCACATCACAGGAAAGGGAATTCCTCAACAGTATCTAGTTACAAATGATGAAGATGCAGTGTTGAATCCACAATATCAATAGTGAAAAAGGCAGAATGCGTTACTCAAATCCTGGCTCTTAGTCTCAATGAGCAACTCATTCACTACAAGAATGGTTGGTTGCACCTACACGCATCAGGTATGGAAGAGATTGGAGGATCATTTCGCTTCTCAAATCAAGGCAAAAGTAATGCAACTAAAGCACAAACTCAGCACACTTCAGATCGGAGCATCAGTGACAGAGTATGTGCTTTCGATTAAAGGTACAATTGATGCACTAGTTTCTGTTAGAGAGTCAATAAATGAGAGTGATCATGTAAATGCAATCTTTCATGGCCTAACTGAGGAGTATTCCTCAGTATACACCTCTGTACTAGCAAGAGCTCAAAACATAACCGTGGCTGAGCTAGAGGCGTTATTGCTTGCACATGAGAGCATGCTTTCTAGATTTAGAAAGCCAGAGCCGTTCGTCCAAGGCAACATTACTCAATTTGAAAGAGGAAACTTCAGAGGCATCTTTCGAGGAAGAGGAGGAAGGATGTCTAGAGGAGGCAGATGTGCCTTCAATAGAGGAAGATTTGCTCAAGATTCCTTGATACAGGAACAGTCAAATAATGAACAATTTCAAGCTGGTAGAGGCCAGTTCAATAGAGGAGGAAGAGTGCAAAACACAAGAGGTCATATGAATGACATACCTCAGTGTCAACTTTGCAACAAATTAGGCCATACAGCAAGGACTTGCTGGTACATGTACAGTGAAGATCTTTATGAAGGAGATTATGAAAATGAAGGATACAGTAATCAAAGCTACAACAGTGGAAACAACAAGCCTACAATAATGAAAGATACACTAGTAGAGATGGAAATAATTCAGCTTATAGCAATCAGGTCTCTCAGCATATTTCTTAGCCTCATGCCAACTTTTGCAATGTCCTGGCAACACCTGCCACAGTTTAGGATCCAAGCTAGTATCCTGATTCAGGGGCTACTCATCACATGACTCATGACGAGTAGAACCTACTAGAGAAGGAGGAGTATTGTGGAAATGAACAAGTCATAGTTGATAATGGAACAGGTTTGCAAATCTCTTTTGTTGGTAATTCATGCATTAAATTAAATCTGATTTGAGCTCTAGAATGCTATACCTTAAGAAATTATTGTGTGTGCCTGAGATTACAAAGAACCTATTAAGTGTATACCAATTTTGTTGTGACAACCAAGTCTTCTTTGAATTCGATGATGATAGGTGCTGCATAAAAACAAAAGACACTCAGCAGATAGTACTTCAAGGCATTGTTCACCAAGGCCTCTATAAATTCCCATCCCTTCAAAGTTTACTAGAAGCTTTCATTGCATCAATAGGAAACAAAGATGATCTGCTGACTTGGCATGCTAGACTAGGACATCCCAACCATAGTGTTGTGTCAAAGGTACTAAAAACTTGTCAAATTTCTTTTCCTGTAACCAAAGTTGATTGTTCAGCCTGTTGTATTGGTAAATCTCATCATCTACCTTTCCCTTTATCACAAACTGTATACAAGCATCCTTTTCTAGAACTTGTACATTCTAATATTTGGGGAACAACCCCTATTGCAAATAATAATGGACATTGGTATTTTGCCAACTTCATTGATGCATTCTCTAAATTTACATGGCTTTACCTAATTAAATCTAGAGCTCAACTAAAATCAGTATTTAATCATTTCCAACAAACTGCTGAGTTACAATTAAACACGAAATTGAAGATGTTGCAATGTGACAATGCTGCTGAATATGTGAGTTTATCTAAGTTGTTACAGGCCTCGTCATGTGGTTGAAATGGGGCTTACCTTACTTGCAGGTGCATCTATGCCTACAAAATTTTGGGGTGAGGCTTTCACTACTGCTGCAAAGCTGATAAATATGTTGCCAACCCCAGTCCTGGATGGCCTATCCTCTGTGAAAAAACTGTTTGGCAAGAAACCCTCCTATGAGCAGCTTAGAGTTTTTGGCTACTTGTGTTTCTCTCATCATAGAGCTTACAACAAGCATAAGCTGGACTTCAGGTCTTCTCCCTACACCTTCATTGGGTATGGAACCTCTCATAAAGGGTATAAATACCTCACTCAAGATGGAAGAGTCATTATCACTCCTCATATGGTGTTCTTTGAGGATCAGTTCCCCTTTCAGCAAGCAACAAATCACACTAACAGAAATAGTACCTTAAAACTTCAAGATGCCTCACCTACTGTCCCAGTCATTCCAACCATTCCAAGACTGAACACTTCAAGGCCTGTATCATCCTCAATTGAAACTATTTCAAATCAGCACCCTGCTAGTCATACCTCCTCTCAAATTAGCTCCACAGTTTTACCTCAGCAGCCAATAGACATCCCTTCCACTAGTGCTCCAGTCGGGTCTGAAATGCCAACAGCAAGCTCCGCAAATCCAAATCCAACTCCTATTAATGACATTGAGATTGTATTGGCAATGTTTATAGATCTAGAACCTATCCAACCCCCTGCAGTAGTTAATTCTCACCCAATGATTACCAGGGGTAAAGTTGGCATAGTCAAGCCAAAAGTCTTCCTTGCAAGTGTTGAGTCAAGAACAGTCACACAAACCCTCAAGTCTCCAGAATGGAAGGCAGCTATGGATGCAGAATATGCTACCTTGATCAAGAATAGAACATGGAAATTGATGAGGCTTCCACCAAATAGAGAAGCAATTGGCAGCAGGTGGGTTTTCAGACTAAAGTACAATGCAGATGGTTCTTTGCAAAACCATAAAGCAAGGCTAGTTGCTCAAGGGTATTCTCAAAAGCCTGGTTCTAATTTTACTGAAATTTATAGTCCTGTGGTGAAACCTGTTTCTATCAGACTTAATACTCTCTATTGCTATATCAAAGTCCTGGACAATTAGACAACTAGATGTAAATAATGCTTTCCTTCATGGTGATTTAACAGAAGAAGTATACATGAAACAGCCTCCTGGTTATGATCAAGGAGATCCATCATTGGTGTGTAAGCTCACCAAAGCTCTCTATGGGTTAAAGCAAGCCCCAAGAGAGTGGTATCATAAGCTAGCTGGTGGTTTAAGAGAGATTGGCTTTGAGGCTACAAAATCTGATATCTCAGTTTTCATTCAGAATCTCAGTGGACTAAAGACCTATGTGCTTATGTATGTTGATGACATCATAGTAACTGGGGAGTCAACAGAGCTTGTGAAGGAGGTTATAGCAAAACTGAATGATAAGTTTGCACTGAAGGATATGGGAGACCTTCACTATTTTCTTGAAATCCAGGTAAACAAAACCTGTGATGAGGGGCTGGTACTTACTCAACAAAAGTACATTCATGAAGTCCTAAAGAAAGTTGGCATGGTGGGCTGTGCACCTTGCCACACTCCCTTGCCTTCCACAGTAAAGATCATAGCCCTTGGAGGTTCCAGCTTCTGTGATCTACAACTGTACAGGTCAATCATTGGCAGCTTGCAATACTTAACAATAACCAGGCCTGAAATATGCTATAGTGTCAACAAACTGTCACAGTTTGTCCAAGCTCCTTTAGAGTCTCATTGGAAGTTAGTCAAACGAGTACTAAGGTACTTCAGTGGGACATCCAGCTATAGCTTACATCTAAAATGGGAGACCTCCTTGGGAATAACTGCTTATAGTGATTCGGACTGGACTGGAGACCCGAATGATAGGAAATCTACTAGCAGCTATTGTATTTTCCTTGGGACAAATCTAATCTCCTGGACATCGAAGAAGCAGACAGTGGTAGCTAGATCCAGCACTGAAGCTGAGTACAGGAGTATGGCAGAGGCAGTGGCAGAGCTAATTTGGATAAAGACTATGATGAGGGAGATGCTGCATCCTCTACCAGAAGCACTAATGCTATATACTGTGATAACTTGAGTGCTGTCCTACTTGCTGCTAATCCCATTCTGCACTGCAAATCCAAGCATTTTGAAATAGACTTACATTTTGTCCGTGACTTTGTTAATAGCAAGGCAATTCGGGTCAGCCACATTCCAGGCTCAGTTCAAGTAGCAGACATCCTCACAAAAGCAGTACTCTCTGAGAGCTTCCTTCACTTTCGGAATAAACTGAGTGTTTACAATCAGCAGCAAATCACTGGTCCAGATAACAACAACTGAAAGTAGTGGTGATGCTAGGAGTTATGGTGTCTAGCAGTCAACAAAGTATTTTGCAATCAACAAAGGTGGACAATTAGAGATGATGATAGGAGTCATGGCATAATTAGAATTAGGCATGTTTAAAGTGTGTATTGTGCCTAATGTGCTTGCTGTCAATTCTGTTAGGCTGTTAGTTCTGTTATAGTGCTTAATGTGCTTGCTGTCAATTCTGTTAGGCTGTTAGTTCTGTTAGCTCTCACTTCCCCTTTCAGTTAGTTAGTTAGTTGTTAGAAGATACTGGAAGCTTTCTTATTATCAATTCAGCTCACTACTCAGTTTCGTTGCTTATAAATAATCTTCCTCATCACCTTCCAAGACAGCTTTTGTAATTCAACTCTCAATTCATTCAATAAAATCACTTCTCTTCTCTATTCTCTCTGTTTTCTCTCTCTTTCAACTTCTGTTCTAATTCTTCTCCTTCAATATCACTTTCTGTGGTCTGATACCTTTCAAGTAAAATACTCACTTCCCCTTTAGTTAGTTGTTAGAAGATACTGGAAGCTTTCTTATTATCAATTCAGCTCACTACTCAGTTTCGTTGCTTATAAATAATCTTCCTCATCACCTTCCAAGACAGCTTTTGTAATTCAACTCTCAATTCATTCAATTCATTCAATAA
>NC_029792.2:19293606-19294605 GCF_000816755.2 Arachis ipaensis
GTTTAAAAAATCAACATACATACATACTGTGGGGAATATAATATCAACCAATCATGAGATTGCTAATTCCTAATAAAATTTGTGTTCTTAGGAATAATTTACCAACCAAATACAACAACCTAACTATTTTGGAAGAAATATGTCTAGAAAAGAAAAAACAAATTTGTAAAATCAAACGGATCGGATCAAAGTATATGCTAGCTAGCAAGACCTTTTATAGATATAAAAAGAATTTGTATATAGTTATATTTGATTTTCCTCTAAAAATATTCAAATTTAACCATATCTTTAATTTAAATCTTAGAAATGAATAAATAAAATATAAAAAAAATCTTGCTGAAAATTGAAGAAGTTTTATACATCCATTTCTGAAGCTTTCAGTCATATCAGATTCAATGGAAGTTGGACACATGTCAAACGCACATCCATGCACGGCATGCATGCATAGCTCCACTATTTCGGATTTGGATCCTCTAAAGTTTGAAATTCATTTTAGAGAGTAAAGTGTGATCTCTCACCATTGATTTCATAGGTGGGACCAATAATAAATATGAAAGAGAAACTATTCAAGAGTAGAAGATGACACTTTACTCTGTAAAGTGAAATTCAAACTTTAGAGGATCCAAATCCCACTATTTCAGGTGATATATCCAATGTTACGTACAATAATAATCGGTGATACTGAAATTACAGTGGAGTGCTTCTAGTTAAGTGCAGATATATATATAACGATGATATCTCTCTTTTCAATTGTCATGTTCGATGTTCCCATAAAAGGAAGCAAGTTTCTCGGAAAGTTGCTGCTGTTTGTTCATGTCTATTATACGTACCCAAAACAAAACAATCAAAAAAAGACACAAAATCTCTCAAACCTGATGGGAGAATATATTTAAGTTTAGGGGTATATAGAGTTTGATTATTGGTGAGGAAGAGATTGATATTCACAAAAATTCTCAATATGATTCTAAAAAGAAAAAGTATTTGGAAATTCATATTAAG
>NC_029792.2:19294677-19295342 GCF_000816755.2 Arachis ipaensis
ATATGAGTTAAGTAGTTAGTAGTTAGAATAATTATTATATATGTACACTAATTATATTATTTAACTCTAAATTCCAATAATACATGATAACATCCAAAGTCCAAAGTTCAAAGTGAATCACTCAATCACTTTATGAATTTACAAAAATTTTAAACTTAAACATTCAATCCATTTTTACAAAGACAAAAGCTAACAATAAATAAAAACCCACAAAATTGGTATTAGAGTCAACATTAGTTACAGAAAAAAAAAATCAAAATTCTAAAAAAAAATTATCCAAAACTCAGTTTAAAAAAAAAACGTTTAAAATTCAAACCCAACAAAGGTTTATCTTTAGTTAATTTCATATTAAACTTGTTTGCAAACCTATTATATTTGGATGAAATTGGTTATTATAGTATTAATTCTCTAACATTACTCTTCTTAAAAATGTTAATTAGTAGAAATGTTTATCACATACTTTGAAAATCGATGTATCATGTGAGTTTTCTTGATATGCAATGGCAACAAAAAGGATTATTAGGGCATGCCATTAACGTTAATTAGAGAACAACAATAATAATTCTAATTTATTTGAGAAAGGGGTTAATTAAATAAAATAATTTGTTTTTACTTTTCTGCATATTTAATGAATTAATTATATATGAAGAAGTTTATAAAATCAA
>NC_029792.2:19295679-19296358 GCF_000816755.2 Arachis ipaensis
AATATATTTGTTTTTTTTATGTCTAGTTAAATTTACATCGATCCAATATTTACCACAAATTATGGTAGGTTTTTTTTTCACTAATTTAATTTTCAGAAATTACAAACCATTATTACTAAACTAAGATGTGATTTTAGTGACCAATTAGAAAGGAGAAGAGAGAGAAAAATGACATGCTCATATATTCGTATTCATATATATTTTCTAGCTCCCTTTTATGAATTGGAATTGAAGATATAGATTTCTCAATACACAAAAGGCTGAAGGGAATGGTAGAATAATTTTCAACTCATCTTTTGCAAGTTCCGCTATTTGTGGACTAAGATGTGCTGCCAAAATGATCAGCTAGGAATCTAGGATTATAGTGCTTGCTACCACATGATCATGTATCACGAAATTCTTGTTATTATTCCTAGGACAGCTGTTCTTTCTAGCTAGAATGCTTCTCATATCTTTGGCACTCATCAGTTTAACTTTTCTAGTGGTCCAAACAGAATTCGTTGTTTCTCAATGAGGCTGCGAAAATCTATCTGCTAGGATGGACCAATGGACCATTATGATATATTAGGATAATAGACGATAGCTAACACTTTGAACTAATATTTTGTTTTTATATTATTAAAAATTTAAAATTTATAATTTAATATAAAAATATTTTTATTTAATATTTTAGGATGAC
>NC_029792.2:19296617-19300650 GCF_000816755.2 Arachis ipaensis
CTAATTAAAAAAAAATATATATATATATATATATATATTAAAAACTCTAAATCCTAATCCTATGACGACGGAAGAAAAAAAAGGGATAGAATTTAGAATTTTTAAAGTTAATATATATAATAAGAGTATTTTAGTCATTTTTTATAATAGGGGTATTGTAATCATTTTTTATGAAAAATAATATTAATTTAGACCGATTCAAAATTTGATTAACCATTTTTTGGTCAAATTAATTTATCTGCCTAATTTTGACAAAAAGTAACACAATTTAATCGATTATATGTGTTAAATTTTAATTATTGAAAAATATTTTTAAAAAAAGACGTTTTAGACGTCTTTATTGAAGCGTCCCCCTTATAACATTGAATCCCTTTTCCATTATGAGAAATTCCTGTGGATCCTATCCATGCCATTTTTTGATGAGTAGGATCCTCTGCAGAGGTAGAAACAAACTCAGAACATACTTTATGGTACTGGATTAAAGAAGAAGGAAATAACACTAGCTAAACTTTTAGAGCGAGAAGAAAAATTTAGAACATTTTGTGAAATAGAAAAAGTGGATATATTACAATGTTTATTGAGATCTAATTACAATTCAGGTGAACTCTTCCTTTTATAGAAGTCTCTAGATAACAGCAATATCTTACAGAATCTAAATAAACTTATCATACAATGCCAGTTAGAGGATAAGAATAAGTCTTATTTCTTTTTGGTTTTTCTTAGACATGTATGATAGTAATCACTTTATTTTAGTCAACTTAATAATTATTTTAGTGCACTTAATCATGTAGCATTAATTTATTATTATTCATTTATTCCATATTTAATTGTCCAAATACAAAACTCTCATTAAAACAAATTAGATATACTTCAGCTTTCAGTCCAAACTTCAACGTAACGATTATAAATAAATACCCAAATAATTTCTTAATCAGCAAGTCGAGTTTGTTATCGTAATATCTACAAATAATGAGTTAACAAATAGTTTCTAATTTACAGTTGACAAGGGAGATATAGTTTGAAGGATTTTGAGTATTTTTTTTATATAAAAAATATCAATGTCATAATACTATTTCTTTAAAAGTTTAAATTGATGGAAAAAAATTTATGAGCGATTATATTTTTAAAACCCTATAATGCAAGAGTCTTCTGTTTTGAGTTTGCATAGAATTTTACATAAGCTTTTTTCTTCTCTTTTTTATTTGTTTTTATGTTATTTTTTTTTAGTTAATAAGAATCAAAGTCTAATTTTTTAAATCATAAAAATTCTTAAATTGATATATAAAAATTTCTGTTAGTTACCATAAAATTTTTTGTATTGTGTACCAAAAATTTTTGCCCAATAATTACTATATTTTATTAGTTGGATGAGTTAATATTTGGATTTGTATTTTTTTTTTAATTTCTATAGTGATCACCACAAATTTTGTGTGCTTTGCATCAAAATATTTTGTCCGTGAAAGAGCCTAGCAGCGGAAACGACACAAATGTCTAACACAAGAACAATATGGAAGCACTCACAACACAATATGGCAGCAACTATAACAAGCAAATATAGCAAGTAAAGCAATAATAAGAACACACCGAGATTTTAACGTGGAAAACCCCCTCAGTGTGAGAGGTAAAAACCACGAGTCGTCCAGACCAATGAAATAGCTCCACTATAATCAAATGAGGTACAAGAGAGTCTCAAATAAAGCACAAAAATGTGCATATAACCAGCCAAAATATCAAAGCACCAAAGCTCACAAATGAAAAAGCAAGAAGATGAAATATATCCAAAAAAACAGAGCTGCTATCGAAGCCAATTTCTCTCTCTGCAAACCTCTAATTAAAATCTTCACCGTCCAGAATAAAGAACAAGATGTGAAGAATCTATAGTTCAAATTTCATGTCGATCCAACGGTGAAAAAATGAGAAACTGCCGTTCCAAAATTGCTACTCTGTGTAAAACCGAGAAACCTAATTTCTCTCTTGTGAAGCCAATTTCTCTCACTGCAAATCTCCAATAAACATCTCCACCGACCAGAATGAAGAACAAGATGATAGAAACATGTAGTTTAAATTTTAAGCCGATCCAACGGTTAACAACTGAGAAACTGCCATTTGAAATTTACTGCTTTGGGCAAAAACGGGAATTCTGTTTTTCCCTTTCTCTCTCACTTGGTGGCTACTCTCTCTCACTCTCAATGACCCCCAAAAATCTGAACTAGGGTTGTGGCACAATGGGTGCAAGAGACACCCTCAAAATGTTGGGCTTGGGCCTCACAAAAGAGAGAAAAAACCCAACAAATCTCCCCCTTCTCGACTAGGTGGAGGCTCTCGCCATTCCGGCGATCAAACAACATGTTTCAAACTTTTCTCTTGACAATGCTTTTGTCATCATATCAGCACCATTGTCATCAGTGTGAACTTTCTCAAGTTCCAACAACTTTGAATCTAACACATCCCGTATCCAGTGATACCTAACATCAATATGTTTAGATCTTGGATGAAAAGTAGAATTCTTGGCAAGATGAATAGCACTTTGGCTATCACACAACAACACATAACGGTCTTACTTGAAACCAAGTGCTGCAAGAAACTTCTTCATCCACAACAACTCTTTACATGCTTCAGTTGCTGCAATAAACTCTGCCTCTATGGTAGAAAGTGCAACACACTTTTGTAGTCTTGACTGCCATGAAATAGCTCCCCCTGCAAACTTTACCAAATAACCTGAAGTAGACTTTCGAGAATCAATATCTCCTGCCATGTCTGCATCAGTAAAGCCAACTAGCAAAGGTTTCTCACCACCAAAACTCAAACTCAAGTTAGTTGCACCTTTGAGATATCTCATAATCCATTTAACAGCGTTCCAATGTTCTTTACCTGGATTAGAGAGAAAACGACTCACAGTACCAACCGCATGAGCAATGTCTGGTCTAGTACATACCATAGCATACATCAAGCTTCCAACAGCTGAGGCATAAGGAATTTCATCCATTGCTTGTTTCTCCTCATCAGTGGTTGGACACTGCTTGGTACTCAACTTAAAATGAGGAGCAAAAGAACTAGCAACACATTTGGCATCATTCATGCCAAACCTTTGAAGCACCTTCTTTATGTACTTCTCCTGTGACAAATAAAGCTTCTTGGAATCTCTATAACGAGTAATAGTCATGCCCAAAATTTGTTTGGCAGGACCCAAGTCCTTCATAGCAAAGAACTTGCTCAATTGTTTCTTCAACTCATTAATCCTCAAAGCATTCTTACCCACAATCAAAATATCATCCACGTAAAGCAAAAGAATGATAAAATCATCATCAAAAAATTTTTGCACAAATACACAATGATCTGAAGTTGTCTTACGATAACCATGCTTCCCCATAACAGATTCAAACTTCTTGTACCACTGTCTTGGAGCTTGCTTCAACCCATAAAGACTCTTCTTAAGCTTGCACACAAAATCTTCCTTTCCTTTAACAACAAAGCCCTCCGGTTGCTCCATGTAGATCTCCTTATCTAAATCACCATGAAGAAAAGCTGTCTTTACATCCATTTGCTCAATCTCCAAATCAAGAGACGCTGCTAATCCAAGCACAGCACGAATGGATGACATACTCACAACAGGAGAAAAGATCTCCTCATAATCAACACCTTTTCTCTGGCTAAAACCTCTAACAACCAATCTAGCCTTATACCGAGGCTTAGAATTGTGTTCTTCATTCTTGATTATGAATACCCATTTGTTCTTCAAAACTCGCATACCTTTCGATAGCTTCACTAACTCATAGGTATCATTCTCAAGTAAGGACTTCATTTCTTCTTGCATAGCTTCAAGCCATTGAGCTTTGCTTTCATCTTCAACAGCCTCTCCAAAGCATTCAGGTTCTCCCCCATCAATCAACAAAACAAACTCATGTGGAGAATACCTTGACAAAGGCTTTCTCTCTCTCGTAGACCTTCTAAGTGCATTTGCAGGAATTTCTAAAGCTGGTTCTTCATCTTGATCATCATCACCAACTTCATCAAGTATCGGATCAAGGATCAA
>NC_029792.2:19300964-19309698 GCF_000816755.2 Arachis ipaensis
TGCTCAAAGCTTCACCCCAAAAGGATTTTGCCAATCCAGACTGTGACAATAAGCACCTAACTCTTTCAACCAATGTTCTGTTCATCCTTTCAGCCAAGCCATTCAACCGAGGAGTCTTCGGAGGAGTCTTCTGATGTCTTATACCATGCTCTTTACAATAAGCATCAAATGGATCTGAGTACTCACCACCATTGTCAGTACGAATGCATTTCAACTTCTTCCCAGTTTCTCTTTCAACAGAAGCTTGAAATTGCTTGAACACATTCAAAACTTGATCTTTGGTCTTCAAAGTGTAAACCCATAATTTCCTAGAATGATCATCAATAAAGGTTACAAAATAGATAGACCCTCCAAGTGTTCTTGTCTTCATCGGACCACATACATCAGAATGCATCAAGTCAAGTATCTCTGACTTCCTTGAAGGTGGGTGGCTCTTGAAAGAAACCCTGTTCTGTTTCCCAGCAAAGCAATGGTTGCACTTTTGCAAAGCAACCTTACAACTAGATAAAAGATTCCTCTTGGATAACATATTCATACCCTTCTCACTCATATGACATAATCTCTTATGTCATAAATCAGTTTCATCAACAAACTCAGCAGCATTAACAACATCTTTCACAATCTTTGCTTGAGTTAAATAAAGAGTAGAGTGTCGAGTACCTCTAGCAACAACCATGGAACCTTTGGTGAGCTTCCAACTATCACGAGAGAATGAGCTATCCAAGTCTTCATCACACAACTTACCAACAGAAAGTAAGTTCAACCGAATATCTGGAACATGCTTCACACGCTTCAAAGTCAACTTGGTACCGTTGGAGGTTTCCAAGCAAACCTGTCCAACACCGGCACATTTTGCAACACCTTGATGAGCCATTTTTACATCACCAAAATCACCAAGAGTATAAGACGTAAACAAATCCCTCCTAGATGTAACATGAATAGAAGCACCGCTATCAATCACCCAACTAGTGCTATTATTAACAAGGTTACCAATGAAATAGCTCCACTATAATCAAATGAGGTACAAGAGAGTCTCAAACAAAGCACAAAAATGTGCATATAACCAGCCAAAACATCAAAGCACCAAAGCTCACAAATGAAAAAGCAAGAAGATGAAATATACCCAAAAAAATAGAACTGCTGTCGAAGCCAATTTCTCCCTCTGCAGACCTCTAATTAAAATCTTCACCGTCCAGAATGAAGAACAAGATGTGAAGAATCTACAGTTCAAATTTCATGTCGATCCAACGGTGAAAAAATGAGAAACTGCCGTTCCAAAATTGCTGCTCTGTGTAAAACCGGGAAACCTAATTTCTCTCTTGCAAAGCCAATTTCTCTCACTGCAAATCTCCAATAAACATCTTCACCGACCAGAATGAAGAACAAGATGATAGGAACATTCAGTTTAAATTTCAAGCCGATCCAACGGTTAACAACTGAGAAACTGCCATTTAAAATTTACTATTTTGGGCAAAAACGGAAATTCTATTTTTCCCTTTCTCTCTCACTTGGTGGCTACTCTCTCTCACTCTCAATGACCCCCA
Source organism: Arachis ipaensis (assembly GCF_000816755.2). Taxonomy (NCBI): domain Eukaryota; kingdom Viridiplantae; phylum Streptophyta; class Magnoliopsida; order Fabales; family Fabaceae; genus Arachis; species Arachis ipaensis. The sequence goes on from NC_029792.2 coordinate 19,302,509, forward strand.
AAAATCTGAACTAGAGTTGTGGCACAATGGGTGCAAGAGACACCCTCAAAATATTGGGCTTGGGCTTCACAAAGGAGAGAAAAAATCCAACAGTCCGTATATTAAAATTTATGTGTTTATTAATTTTGTTGAACATATATGATGATGAATGAAGAAGAAAAAAAAAGGAATTAAACAAAAAAAAATGGAGAAAGAGAAAAAAATGATGATAATGAAAGACTAAGAGGAACAAAAAAAATTAAACGAAAAAAAAAAAGAAGAAGAAGAAACGTGCGCTTATGTAAATATGTAGTTTGGTTCGGTTGGATTTGGTTAAAAAAGATTTTTTTTTTTTTTTTTTGAATTTTTATGATGAGAGAGAAAAACATGAAGATGATGCAATGCATGAAAATTTTGGATCAAAACAATGAATGCATGCAAGAATGCTATGAATGTCAAGATGAACACCAAGAACACTATGAAGATCATGACATTATTCACATTAGGAGTTCAAAATGTATTCTTTCAATAATATACCTAAATCGCACCAAAGTGAAATTTACAAAAAAATCAAAATTTCAACACCGCCGTGCAATTTAAGCATATCATTAAAGTTAACATTTGTCATTAAATCACTTCGATGTATGGTTTATAACATAAACAGGAAGTAGTCACTGCCATTTAGTTGCAATATATAGAAGAAAAAAGATAACAATTGCTGTGATTTATTTTATATGAAGGCATAAAATAACGAAACGTTAGTGTCGGGGACGACACTTTCAACATCATCCTATTCCCTCTCCCCGCCCCTCATCGATAACTGTTTATCAGCGGCAAGCAGTATTTGGTTTTAGTGACTTTTTTATTCCCAACAAACAAATACTGTCTTTTCTTTTTGTTTTTTTTTTCTTTGGATACAGATTTTAGAGCAGTATTATATCTATTAGTAATTAATTAGCAACGGTCAGTTTATTATTTGTAGAGTAAATATTTTTTTGGGTTTTGATTATTTATTCAAAAGATAAAATATTATTTTATAATTCAAAAATAATAGAACTCACTTATAGTTGTTTTCATATAAGAACAAATAAATAATTTGACATATTTAATTAAATTATGGTAGAAACTCACATGCAGTTGTCTTCATGTGAAGTTATTAGCAGTTGAGAATCATTTGATAACAATTTTATCAAACATGTCAAATCATCTAATGATTCTTAACTAACAACTTTACATAAAAACAATTGCATGTGAGTCTTTACCTTAAATACGTAAGTGTTCACCTTAAAAAATTCTTAATCAGGTCTTTAATCCTTTAAATAATTAATCTAAGTGCCTTTTATTATTAAACTAAATGGTGCCTAACGCATCTACAATTTAGTTTTACTATTTAAAAAGATCATTTAAACCAATTATCTAAATTATTGGAGACCGATTAAAAATTTTAAATTATAAAAAATTCTTTGTTTTTCGAACAAATAATCAATCACGCACTGAAAAAGATATGGCATTATATGGGTGTTTTTGAATTTTGAAATCAGAACTTTGAAAAATAAACCTTTCCCTCCTCTTTTTCTTTGGCTTAACTTTCGTTGAGCTTTTCCTTATTATTTTGATTCAAATTTACACGTGCTAATCAATAAATAAATCGAAAAGTAACGCCAGCCCACGTCAAAAAGTGAAAAATGTGGGTTATATTTTAATAATATTATTTTCGTATTAAAGTTAAGATGATGGCGATTTAATTTTTACGGAAGTCACTTCTCTCCCTCTTTCCTAATTTTATTTTATTTTACTTTCAGTAGAAAATAAACATAAAGTGAATTCTATGGTGTAGAAAGAAAAAATTTTCTACATCTATAGAATTGTCGTGGCACATTTATAGGAAAGACATCTGGTGGGCTGAACAATTTTAAATTTTTTAAAATTGATGTTGACACTTTTCCATCAACTGTCACTCACAGTTTTGCAGAGAGATTAATAAAGCTTTGTTTTTGATCCTGGCAGATTAATAAACTTATTAAGAAAATAGTAATTTATATTACAATATACGTGTTTCACGTGATTGTAGGCTTGTAAATATAATAATAAAATTGGATGTTACCTGTATGCTATATTTAGATAGATTTTTGTTTCTAATAAGATGAACTTATTCTTAAAAAATTATATAATTCATTCAATCTATTTTTATTATCATAAAGTTTCAGTAATAGTAATTTATTTATATAGTTATTATTAGATAAAAAAACAGAAAAAAAAATTTACAAGAAATGTAAATATAATTTAATCTCATCAATTATTTAAAACATGATTCAATTGATCATAATAAAAAATAAATGAAAGCCAACAAAATTAGTTCAACAACATATGAATATTTTCATGATTTTAGATATGTGATTATTGATTTTTTTTTCAAAAAAAATAAAAAAATGGATAATATTGATTTAATCTTACCCAATTTATCGTTGTGGTTAAACTCATAGATTGTGCTAGACAAATTAAAATATTTAGCCAAGTTAATTGGTTTTCTTACTCCTATATACTTATATGACAAAGATCGATAATTTTATTGCGTCTATTTCAAAATGTAGTATCAAAATGTTATTTTTTTAATTAATTATTCAGATCTCATTTCTCAATAATTTATTATGAATAATTAATTAAAAAAAAGTGACATTTTGATACTAAATTTTGAAATAGACGCACAGCAATAAAATTATCGGTCTTTGTCACATAAATATATAGGAGTAAAAAAACTAATTAATTTGGCTAAATATTTTAATTTGTCTAGTACAATCTATGAGTTTAACCACAATGATAAATTGGGTAAGATTGAATCAATATTATCCATTTTTTTTATTTCTTTTAAAAAAAATCAATAATCACATATCTAAAATCATAAAAATAATCGTATGTTGTTGAACACTAATTTTGATGGCTTTTATTTATTTTCGATTATGATCAATTGAATCATGTTCCAAATAATTTATGCTTGAAATAGAGCAATATTAGAAAAATAAAAATGATTCTAAAAATTCTTTATTTGTGGTGATATAAAAAAAAATATAAAATATGCATTAATAAAAACCGTTCTCTTAAATTTCTCATATTACAGCTAATAATATTCATACACATTTTAAAAGAGTTGACAAGAAATATGTTATTGAGAACAAAAACTTATTTATAATAAGTGACTTGAAATGACAAATTTTAATGTGAGATTAAATTATATTTACATCTCTTGTAAATTTTTCTTTTCCGTTTTTTATCTAATAATAACTATATAAATAAATTACTATTACTGAAACTTTATAATAATAACAAAAATAGATTGAATGAATTATATAATTTTTCAAGAATAAGTTCATCTTATTTGAAATAAAAATTTATCCAAATGTAGCATACAGATAACATCCAATTTCATTATTATATTTACAAGCCCACAATCACGTGAAACACATATATTGTAATAAGCTCAAGACACAATAAATCATTATAAATTACTATTTTCTTAATAAATTTATTAATCTGCCACGATCAAAAACAAAGCTTTATTAATCTCTCTGCAAAACTGTGAGTGACAGTTGATGGAAAAGTGTCAACATCAATTTTAAAAAATTTAAAATTGTTCAGCCCACCAGATGTCTTTCCTATAAGTGTGCCACGACAATTCTATAGGTGTAGAAAACTTTTTCTTTCTACACCATAGAATTCACCTAATTGCTCCACCCACCGCATAGATACAAGGTGAAGAGAAAGTTCAGACCAAAGTACAAACATGGCAGAAGATAACATAATTCCGTGTAAATTCCGTGATGATACCCTAGGCTGTGTATATAGCAGTTTACTACAAAATCAAGTTGGATTAGTCTAATGATTATTAATTTATTAATTTGTTTAAATAAGTGTGAGATTTGAATTTCGTCTTATGAATATAACAATTCATTGGTTAGCGACAAACTGTTAAATAGAATTGATTTATAATGAATTAGTCCTTGAGTTATAAAGTTAAGAAATACCGTAAAAAAATAATGGTGCAATACAATATTTTTTGCTGCATCTTATCTCATAATGAGACTAAATTCTCACCATGACGATAACAGGTTGTTATTAATGATTGATTCCTAGTATAATTATTTACGAGTAATCTTAGTTTTTTTTTTCACCATTATCGGTTAACTTTTTTAAAATTATTTTATTTATTTTAAATTGGTATACATCAATGCAAATTGGTATTGTTAAATTTGAATTATTAGAAAAATAATTACTCCACCTTCGTACTAAAAGCCAATTTTCGTTCTTGAATAACATGCTCCATGCATGTTTGGAGGGAAGCAAATTAAATATGAGGAGTATGAGATTCTTATATGCATGGTTCGCCTTAACAGGGGACTAAATACAAAAGATATTTTATTGAGAAGAAATATTATACAACTGGGAGAAGAAAAATATGCTATATGTGATATCGAAGATGAGACGATAAATTATTTATAATTATTTATACATTATCGTTTTGTGAATAAATTGTGGTGGCTGTCTTTATATTGAAAAAATTGTATCGTGAGTAGGATGCAATGATATGAGGTCATAGTTTGAGAGTTGGATGAATTAAGAGACTCAAATTCAAAAAGCTATTCATTTCTTTGCGGTTATATGGGTAGTGTGGAAGAGATGTAATGTAAAAGTATTTGAAGATAAAGTGACAACATGAAATAGTGGGTGGAAGCAAGTAAAAGTTTGTTGGTCAATGGTGCGATACAAAAGAAAAGGCAATGACAATACTAAGTTAGGTACCAAATGTAGCATTCAATATTGAAGACTGATCTCCAATATGACAACTGAGAGTGCTATTAGGTAACAGGGAGAGAGCTTAATACAATTGAGGAAGGGAGGCCCAATTGCATTTGGTTTTTGGATATCATCATATTTGTTAAGTTTTAGAGGAGTCTTTATGATATAGATTTAACACATTCATAGTCTTTGGCTTTGTGCAGGAAATTTATCAAGTCATTTCTACAAGGTTTTCTCCCTTATATATTCTTTCCACCATTCTGATGATCATGTCGAAAATTGAGGGGTGTGTTGCATTGTCAATGCTAGAGCGGAAGACTGCATTGAAATATTATTATTTTATGCTAGTAAATGTTTTTTTGGGATGATGAAGTTTCATATTTTGTAATGAAGTATATGTAATAGAAGTAGATAATGTAATAGTTATTGGAATTCTAATTCTTGTATTAGAAATTCATGGGTAGTTGTTATCAGTTTGATTTTTGGTATTTTGTTAGAATATATCATGTGATCAAACACATTTTTTTTTGTGACAACTTTATGAAGGTTGAATTAGTTGATTTAAAATTACTAGTCATTGTCTAAATTTTAAAATTATCTATGAATTTTGTAAGGTTTTATTACGAAGATTAAAAAAAGGTACAATATATTTTTTATCCCTGAAATTTGACAGAAGTTTCAAAAATACCCCTAAGTTTTATTTTGTTTCAATTTTGTTCTAGAAGTTTTCGATTTGCATCAAATATACCCCTTACGACTAATTTTTCGAAAAATTTAAGACTGATTGAACAACAATTTCATAATACCAACCCCTCAACACAAGTAAATTAAACATAATTTTCATGCATTATTGTTATATTGGTCTTAAATTTTTTAAAAATTTAGCCGTCGAGGGTATATTTGATGCAAATTGAAAACTTTTAGGACAAAATTGAAACAAAATAAAACTTAAGGGTATTTTTGAAACTTTTGTCAAACTTCAAGGACAAAAAGTAACTTTACCCTTAAAAAAAATAATAGGTTACTGAACAAACTTATAGCCACACTTGAAAAGAGTGGCCATGTTGTACACTAGTCATCAACAACCATACTTTAAAAGCGTAGTCATATCTGTCCATACAGCCATGCTTTAAAAGCATGGTCATATCTCTCTCTATTGCTACGCTTTTAAAGTGTGGCCATATCTCTCTATTGCCACGCTTTGAAAGCGTGGCCATATCTCTCTCTATTAGCACGCTTTCGAAGCGTGGGCATATCTCACATATGGCCACGCTTTTAAAGTGTGGCCATATCTTCACATACAGCCACGCTTTTAAGCGTGACAATCTGTAAAAGCATGGCAAAAAATAACACGTGGTGATAGAGCAATCAGCACCCTTGCAGATGTGATCCTTTCAAAAGTGTGCTAGTAGCTCAAAAAGCATGACGAAAAGTTATGATCACGCTTTTTTCAGTTTTTTATCACACTTTAAAAGCATGATAATAGAGTTGTTTTCTTGTAACGGTAGGTGGATACTTGACAAATAATGGTAGTAAAATGAGGTGCTTTATGGGTAACATAATAAAAAAAATATTGCGGGAGAGGCATTATTTAAAAGACTACAAGTGGCAATTCAATTTTTACTGGAAGAAATTGCTGTTGTTCAAAAAGATATTACAACAGTAGTAAATCGAAAAGATACTGTTGATTGGATTGAATGGAAGGAGGAGACAAATTAGGAAGTAAGATTCTTAAAGAATAAAACAAAAAATTTGAACCACTTGTTTCAAAATATACAGGTGATACATAAGCTAAGGATGAGAGCAAATACCAAGCAAGACAAGCATGAAATCAAATGGCAGTGAACAACAATACTTGGTGGACATATTGGTATCAAGAATGAGCTTTAAGAATATGATATAATATATTGCTTACTTCATTATTAAAGTGATGCGTCCTGCTAGTCAGGTTATGTATATTAGGTGGTTATCATGGAGTAGGTGTCTAAGTAATAGAATGGTGATTTATTACATGATAGTATTGAGATAGAGGGGTGTTAGGAGGATAGTAACTTTTGTGATTTATAGCCATCAAATAGTTATCAATGGTGATTTTAATGGTGTGAGATTGATGTGAGATTTCATCTAATGACTTACTATTTTTTGCTGGTTACATACTGGCCAGAATTTAATAAAATTGCTGACCCCTAAACTTTTCCATTAAAATAAATTACAATAGGAGAATGTATGCATGTGTTTATTTTGAAAATCGTTGGGAGCGTTCTCTCTCATGACAATGTCAAAGGAGAGTAATTAGTTTTCATATGATATCCTGTTTAAATTTCTCTACTTGGATCGAGTGTGTAATAACGGATCGAAAAAAATGAGATTCTCATATATGCAAATATTAGTATTTAGTTATATTTGTTTTTTTTTTTTTT
>NC_029792.2:19310073-19311373 GCF_000816755.2 Arachis ipaensis
ACAACATATTCTCATAAGGAGAACTCAAAGCTTCTATGTGATGCTAACGGGCAGCATAAATAAAAATCACCTATGTTTGTTATATATAAAAATTCAATTACTAAATCAATTATTTGTATAAAATATATATTAAAATATAAAATTTATATTACAAATAACGTAAACATCATATGTATGTATATACAAATACATGATGGTTGATTTTATGATTAGTTTTTAGTATATACTAAATATTTGATTTTTAAATTTTTAATGTTTATTTTGAACAATTTTAAAGATAACACGTGTTTTTCAACGAATAAAATATTTGGATAGAAAATAGATTTTTATTAGCAAGTACTTTTAGGATATATTGTTTAAAGAAATTATTAGTGAAAATTTTATTCTTAATAAATGCATTAAAAATACATAAAGAAAAATATTTAAGATTATGGGCTTTAACGGTCACAACACATATGAAGCAAAATATAACCAGATATATACAACAAATTTAAATTTGTGTGGCAATCATGGTTTTAAAAATTGGATTGGATTGGTCGGTCTGACCGATTCAACCGTAAATCATCAGCTTAAACGATTTGATTTATTTTATACAACTGTGTTAATCTAAAAATCGAATTTAAACTGCTGAACTGGCCGAAAACTGGTTGATCGGATCGGATTAGGATTCGTCCGATTCTCGTGAAACAATGTCGTTTCACATTAAGAGAAAACAAAAAGAAAGCACACGTGAAGCCACAAGAACCAACCCTTTCTCCAATTCTCCCATCTCCTTCCTCCTCTCCAAAGAAACGTAGCCTCACCACCACAAGCCATAAGAAATGAGCCACCGTCGCAATCAGGGGAACGTGTGAAGCACAGAAGCCTCTCCTCCCAACCCTAGAGCCCTTTCTCCAGTTTCTTTTATCTCCTTCCTTCTCCCCAAATAAAAACGGAAACCCTAGTCTCACCGCCGCAAGGAGTGAGTCACTCACGCTGTCCGTCGCAATTAGAGGCTCCTCTCTTCGTTCCGTAGGCATCCTCCAAAGAAGAACCCCTGTTGGTTCTCTGTCCTCATTCTCTACTGTCGACATCATCTGCTCGCAGTTGTCCTTCGAAGGTCCGTGTTCACTGCTAGTGCTTATTCTTCGTTTGCTCCACCGCACTTCTGTGTCGTCCGTCGTCGTCCTGCTCGTCGCCTGGTCTCCATCTCCGTCGTGCTTCTGCTCCTCTGCTCAGAACGAAGGCATTTTAAAGATAGTTAGACATTTTAATTTGATAGTATAGACATTTTAAATAATAATAATAATAATAATAATGT
>NC_029792.2:19311439-19311808 GCF_000816755.2 Arachis ipaensis
TATGTATTTTTTTTTTATAAAAATTATTGTCATGTTATATGTACTTTGTCTCCACTATCGAAATTTTTTTGATCCGCCGCTGATACCAATAAAGTCTTTTAAAATAGCAAATGTGGATACACTGCCTCTAAATTAGCTTTTATAATTAGGATAAGAGGTCTTAATTTAAACTAACTTATCTACATGTGTTTGCTACCATGAAGAATTTTATTCATATTTTTTTCTTCAAGATTAAATCTATCTTTAATATAAATTTTTAGAGTGTGTTTGGAAAGCATTAAAGTAAAAAAAGAATTCTATTTCTGTTAAGAAGTGAAGTCTAATTCTATTTCAAATTCAAATTCATGTTTTAGAATAATTAATTGTATA
>NC_029792.2:19311847-19320691 GCF_000816755.2 Arachis ipaensis
AGTAATAATGAAATTGCAAATCAGATTTTTTTATCTGATTTAGTGTGAATATTAATGTGAGAATTATAATTTTGTTGAGAATTAAAAATTATATTTTTATTATATTTTAAATAATTTTTCTTTTGTAAAAATTTTATTTTCAGGGTGTTTCAAACACATACATTCCTAGTATATAGAAATTATTTTTCATATGGAACTCTTTTGGGTGTATTTGTTGAATATTGGTGAAGGACGTATTTTGTTGAGGTGTGGGTGTCAGACTCAACATGCCCTAATGCATGGATTGAAACTCCAAAATACGCGATAAAGTATTTTTACACCGTGCGCCTCCTCATTCCTGTTGTACAGTGGTTGTGTTTCTATTTGGACAACTGAACCAGACATCTTTTAAACGATGACCGAGGGCCACCATGGCAAGGCTTGGTAAGAATCCTCCCAACCACCGAAAACTTTTGTTATGGACTTTTGCTTTGCCAACCAAGCCTTTCGGTAACTGATGGTATAGTTGAACCTTGATTGGACTTCCGCTATTATAGATTTCACCTTGATGAACGGGTCAGTCTTGACCAATGGCCATATAGCCTCAGCAACTGTATCCGAGTCCAACTTGGAATGATCATATGAAATCGTTCCCATTGTGCACGTGTGCCTACCGTTGTATCTGCGTATCTCCCAACAACCCTTTTTCCGTATCAAGCTGGCTTGAATAAGCCAGTCGCACCCACGCCCATACGTCTTACATTTTGCATAGAACGTCTGTGGCTCAGGCTCATACACATTGTAGTCAACTCCTCTAGAGATAGTGTAACTTATAATTGCTGCGATGACCAACTTTAATTTCTAGAACTGTATTCTATTCCAATTCTAAACTCTCCATCCTCCGGATCAGCAATACCTACAGAAAGCAGAAATCATCATTCATTAATCAATCCATAATATAAATTGACAAAAACGTATTATTCAGTCATCACGTACCTATGTTTGCATATTCTGAAAATTTCGGTGCATGCATGGCGTCAAGATCCAACATACGCATAAAAGGTGGAACATTCATCGGTTGACTACCCGAGGGATGAACCACTACATTCTCCGCTGCTGCCTCAGCTCCGACATCACCATTCTCGTCTTCGTTTCCGGCTTCATAAGTGACTTCGAAGTCTTCTTTTCTGTCACTATTCATTCCTTCGTACACTGCAGCTCTATCATCCTCTATATCTAAATCATTTTGAATCCCATCTGCCTCTACGTTTTCAAACTCAACATACAGCTCAATCTGTGGCTGTCGCATCTGAGTCTGCCGGTGAATTTGAAACATATTCTGTATACTCGCTTCGTCAATGATCGGCATGATATCAAACTGTATTGGACCACCAAAAACTACAACCGGATTCCGGTACAGAATTCTGCTGATCACTCTCCTTAACATATCGTTTTCCATGCTTTCACAGAGACCGTTCTGAAACTCCATTAATTGCATGGTGCATAGAACCACAAACAAAAACGGATTCTGGCACACAAACCTCACTCCCTCATGAGTATTCTGTATTATCTTACCGTTGCGATACACTACCAAGTTTGCGATACCCTCCATTACACTAACAACACACTCAAAGAACACTCAAAGCACATTCTTCTTCGCAATGAAAATGGTACCGAGTTTTGTCTTATATAGAGGGGAGCATTCAACACGCCCACCACGTATTGCTTCATTAGCCAATCGGAGTGAGCCACGTGTCAACACGCCCCCCACGTGCTGGAACTTCAACCAACCAAGTTTCGCCACGTGTCAGCACGCCCCCTGCGTGCTGACTCAGCACATGATCCAACCCAACCAGGCTTCGCCACGTGTCAACGCGCCCCCTGCGTGCTGACTCAATACACCCCCACGTGCTGCTCGGCAATCCAACTAGGCTTCGTCACGTGTCTTCCACGTCTTCCTCGTGCTGCATATAACACACCCTCTGTGTGTTATACTTTGCATCTAATACATCTACCAAACTGTAATTACACTCACTACACTCATTTTCAACTAAAACACCACCATTAACTCCATAATCAAATTCTTGAGCCCCTAGTATAGATATTGTGTACCCAAATTTGAAATAATGAATACAATATGCGTATGTTCAGTGAACACGCGCTGCACATGCACGGTCACATCAAAGAAACAAGAAGATTGGATCCTTCTCATTCAATAGCTACCAACAAAACACACATAGTTACATCACTTACATGCTACAACATGTTGCGTCACATGTACCACAGAAATTATCCTATATTCGACATAAATTAGGCAAGATTTTCAACTTTAATTACGATTAAAAAATGAAATAAAGAGAAGAATAACAAATTAAAGGTCTAGGTAATTAACTAAATATATAAGTATATATGATGTTCAAAATAAGATATAAGTAGACTTTTTCCTCTTTTAAGTCTGCAATATTGTGTTAACTTACTCTTTTCGTTTATCATTAAATATAATTCAAAATAATTTTAAGTAAAACTTAAATACTATTTAATAATCGACAAAGTATATAAGTGAACACCACGTACTTGTGAATTTTATAATTCACAAATAATTTTTATGAAAAGAAATAAATTTTACACTGTTATAATACTATTTTTCTAAAATACTTAAGTTTATAAAAAAAATACATAAATAATTATATTTATCTTAGTTTTTTATGTAGGGTTTTTTTAAGTTGAAAATTTTGATATTGGCACCTAATAACCCATAAGGTATGAGTAAATAATATGCATACAATGTTTCTTATTATTATTATTATTTTGGCGTGGTTCGATATCTCACGTTTAAAAGAGATAAATCATCGCACAACTCTACTACTAATTAATATATATACTAGTAGGCATAAGTTGTAGGTAGCATATAATTAAATTATTAGTACAATAATGTGCATGAGTAGATAAACAGTGATTGATATAGTAGAACAACACCGCACCTTCCACGAAGGAGGAGGCTCCCCAATAACCTAACTGTGAAAATGAAAGCAGATGCCAAAATGACGAACTCCTTAACATAACACCATTAAGTAGACCAATCATGGTGAGTCATCTCAACAATATTTTATTATCTTCCAAATTTCGGATAATTATGGTAGCAATATAATATATATACTTGACATTAAAAAATATTAAATTGACAATTATTTCAAAAAAATATTAATAAAAGTTGATGAGAGTTTTGTGGATGATAATCTAAACCTCCGTTTCATTTCCTATTCAATTTACCAAGCCCCACATTTTTTGTCAATTTATTACGCTACTTTGATTTATAACCATATATATATGTAAAATATCACCCTTCTATCACAAGCTACCACATCATCATCTTCACACTATTCTCACATCAACTTCTCCTACTTAAAAAATAGTTTCATCCATGGAATTAGACCATGGTTTGGACTTTGAGGACTACTTTCCATCAATGATCTCAAGCCTTGGCGCAGAAGGCTTCATCGGCGAGCTCTGCAATGGGTTCAGTCTGCTTATGGACGCGAGCAAGGGCTTGATCACGTTCGAGAGCTTGAAGATGAATTGTTCCATTCTAGGTTTGGAGGTGAAGGATGATGAGCTCTTGTGCATGTTAATGGAAGGTGATTTGGATGGAGACGGTGCCCTAAACCAAATGGAGTTTTGCATTCTCATGTTTAGGCTCAGTCCATGCTTGATGGATGGAGATGCATCTAAATTTTGTACTCAAAATAATGTTGATCCCATGTTAATGTAAGTCTTAGTCCCTAGACTAATTAACTTTGTGTTAGCTAGCTTATCTCTTTTTCTCTTAATTATTCAATAACATAACATTTTCATGGTATCCTTTTAATTAAGAGAATTGAGAGAGTGGAATGTATATTGGTGTAACTCTTAATTAATCATTGTAATGAACCATAATTGAAAATAAAACTTTATTTGTAGTTTATCTTTTTCTTTTTTTTTAATAATAAGGAATATTCGTTAATTATTATTTTTTGTTATTAGTTAGTCATTAATATTTAAAAGTATATAATAAAATATATTGTTAAATTATTAGACTAAAAAAAATAAATTAAAAGAATTGAATTGAAAATTAAGTGATAGTAAAAAATAATAATTTTTGATGATCCTAAAAAATATTACAGCTAATTTTTAATATAAAAAAAACGTTTAAAATAAAAAAACATTTGAAATTCAATTAAAAAAAATTATTTAAAATTCAAACCCAACAATTTTTTTTTAATAGGATTTATACCGAACTACTTATTTGACAACTTACTGTCATATTTACTAAAAAAGACTGTAATCATATCAATTTTCTAACATTATTCATGATGTATATAATGATATCATTTTTAAAAAAAAAATAGTAATGATGATGATTAATTGCTTTATGTAGTCTGGGGTGGACCCAAAATTATTTGATAAGAGGGGTAGATCGAGTTATTATGTAACAATAATTGATAAGGATCGTTACCCTATAAAGGGCGGAATACAATACATAAACTACTTATATCAGCAATCAATATATAGTGAGTCATGAATCCTATCGAATCAGTAGTCTTGGACAAGGTAGATAAAATAACTTTTGATTGAAAAAAAAAAAAAAAAGTCTTATTATGCGTGATTGATTCACAAAACAACAACTGGTAAAAGTTCTGATGTGAAAGTAACGTCATGTTAATAGTTCCGCTAATTGCCTCATTCTGCATAGCACAATTTTACAAGAGTTTTAGCTAATTAAAGCAAGTAATCCCAATTACATGGGACACCCTGGCAAAACCTTTCCTAAAATGATAAGGAAAGCATGAGTTTTGAGAATAATCTAAGAAATAATATTCAACTAAATTAAGTACTAACTCATAATCCACTAATATTATGATAACGTTAAACAAACTTCATCAATATATTATATACGTAGGACATATTTTCCTTTATGTATAAATTAACAAAATTACGCTTAAGTCAATTTGGTTTTTAAAACATATTAGTGAGTTAAATTATTATTCTTCTAATAACTTTTTACTTATGTATTATAATTAAGTGTTTCAGTGGGAGCTGGATCTGGTAGGACAACTTCATGAGACATTACAGGCAGCCAAGCCGACAAATGAAAGAGAGGATACGGTGACTTGGAAATTTGATAACACAGGTGTTTATTCCACAAACTCTTTCACACAGATGATGCAAGCGGAAGTTCTTCCGGCTGAAGTTACAAGCTATAGTTTCACGCGTGCCATCTGGAAAGGGTTCGTCCCTCCCATGATTGAGGTCTTGTCTTGGTTTGTGCTGATTAGAAGGGTGAATACCAAGGATCGGTTGTGTAGATTACGTGTTATTGATCAGAATGATACGCTATGTGTGCTATGCTCTAAGTCTGAGGAAACTGTGTTCCATTTGTTTCTTGGTTGTGAGATCACCTGGCAAGTGTGGTGTGCTTGGCTGCATGCGTTTGTAACTTATGTTTCATGACCCTTGTTTCTTTCTTTGCTCCACCCTATTGTGTTGAGCTCCCTTTAATTCAAAAAAAAAAAAGTGTTACATATTAAAATATGATAAATCATTTGATGAATTTTACTTCACACGTCATTAATTATCAATGACACGTTAACAAAACTCCAACTTAACTTATATTCATATCTTTTAAGGACTAAATTAATTGGTTAAAATTAAGAAAAGAAATTAAAACGCTATATTAATTTATTAATTTATGTGTGACATTTAAAAAATATATATATTTTAGATATTATAAAATAATGTTATGTGAATAATCAAGAGAGTTCATTATATAAGGGCAGCCCAAGAAGAGGGGGATCCAAAAACAAGAGTACAGCATGCATAATCCTTAAAGAACACGTATCAGTTCCAAAGTTAAAGTATACCAGCATAATAATCCTGGAGATAAAGAATAAAATTTGGAACACAAAATTCCAGTTCCAGCATACTTTTAGAGAAGGAAATACTGTTTCTTATTTATTTATATTATCTGTTTTTATCTATTTAAATTTTTAAAAGAAGTAGTCAAAATTTTACTTTTGAAAAATCTATAGTTATATTCTTAGTAATTCCAAAAAATAAAAGAGAAAGTTTAGGGACCAGTAATTTTTGTGTTTTGTGGCCAGCACTTAACCATCAAAAGAAAAGTGAGTGATCTTCTATTATTAGATGTAATTTCATACCATTAAAAATACTATTGATGACCAATTGATGGTTACAAAATACAAAAGTTACTAATTCCTAACACTCCTCAAAATGAAAAGTATATAAGATAAATAAAAAGAAAAAAAAACTATAAAAAATTAAACAAATTCAAAAAGAATTCTTATTTAAAAAGATGTATTATAAATATATCTATTCATGTTGTCTTTTTTTAGTAGCTTAAACTAAAAAAAAAGTTAAAATCATGACATTTTTTATGTCGTTGCAAACAAAGAAGTTACTGGAAACGAAGGCGTTGTAATTGGGGAGAAGCCACCGCCACTTTTGGCAGCTGAGCTTCATCATGATCCTTTAGGGGTTTTACTGCCCCGACATACCATTTTGTGATCTATGTATGTAGTGCTTTCTTTCTTTAGGTTTTAGTTCCCTCTCATAAATGTACCAAAAATAAATATAAATAAATAAATAAGTAAGACATGAAAGATCATAACTATTCATACATAAATGCCATTATATTATCATCCCACCAACCTCCAAACAAAACACAAGAAAACTCGGTTCTTCATATTTGTATAGACATTTCTTCTTCTTGTTGACGTAGCATTTCTCGAAGAACTTCAAAGCGATCGTGTATAGAATATCATGAGAGTTGGAAAAATAAACACAATATTGTACATTTTTTTTTGTCAAAGATAGGAGATTTTAACTCACAATTTCTTAAGTAAATATGAGGAGATTATGCCATTTAAGTTATAACTCGTTGGCCATAATATTGTATACTTAAAAAGGCAAAAAAGTCTACTTATATCTTGTGCTCAAAATTATAAGCACTTAATAATATTTTTGGATAAGGACTTTTTTAGGTAGACAATAATTTTTGTGAATAATAGGTTTTAAAATTGATCTAATAAAGTAAAAATACATTACAATCTCAAATTATCCACCTAAATCTTAATATTAGGATAATTATCCGCACATCTAATAAATTAAACATCCGATATATTCATTATTCACATTATTTAGTATTTTCATTATCTATTTATACTAGTTCTTTGATAATATCTGTATAGCACTTTATGTAATTCTTGCGCGTGTGTTAGTGTAGAAAAGATACTCTATTAATTCACAATATTGTACATTTTTTCTTCCCTTTTTGTCAATGATAGTGTTACTAATCTGCAGAATGTATTCAAGTTAGAATCAATAACACAACATTGCATATTCTCCTGTTCTTCTCCTTCTTACCTTTACTGCCTTTATAATCATCTCTAATTATCATGAATATAATGTAATTTCTTTCAGAATTTAGATATGTGACTTTTATCCAATTTTAGAAGTTCATATTAAATATTAATACAACTACAATAATGATCGTATAGTATTATTCACCATATGTTTACAGTATTATTTACATATTTACTACACTGTTATGTTGACGTATATAGTATATGATATTATATTGGTATACGTATACAGTATTGTTGTTCTACATGGGACTATTCACAAATACCTTTTCTTCATCAAATTAAATTTATTTCTCTATCTTTAAATTTGATTTTCGATAAAAATGTGGTGCCCTACTTCCCTTTTTTTCCCTATATATATATATATATATATAATAACAGCAAAGTAAAATGATATGAATATATTATCTTTAAATTAATCTTTATAATTAAAATAGAAGATTTTAATTTAAACGTACTTTTTCAATATATATATATTTCACACAAGTTGTAGATATCACTATGTAGTATTTTACTATTTTAGTGCCCAGGCACTAATTTGGTGAGGTATATAAATATATGATGTATATCTTACTATTATTATAAGTAGAATGGGAACCTAGGAATTATATTATAGGGTACAAACAAAATAAGCGACAATAACACTTTGAGCATTGTACCCAAGGTACGCTCTCTAATAATTACATAATTATAACTTTATTTTCATTTTCTTCTTTTTTGCACGCATTTCCGAAGAAAATATTCAAATTAAAAATAGAAAAAAAGTATCACCTTTCATAAATGTTCGTGTATCTCCAGACCAAAAGTGATGCTATGATGCTAAAGTGTTGGCAGAGAGCCTTACTCCACAGTTGCGTAGATTTGAAAAAATACTTATATGTGTGAGATCTACTATGATTGCGAGCATTATATGAAAAAAAACAAAAACAAAAACATAAAAGCAGATGTAGATAGAATAAGCAAATTTAAAGGATAGGCCTACAAAGCCACATCAAAAAAGAAAAAATCTTCGACCAGTCATACAAAAATTCGTATTAGAAAATATAAATAATTATTCCATTCAAGGTAGATGACATCTAATAGCAGCCAAATTATAGAAGAACAATTGTTAATTAAATATCGAAAAGGCAGAGCACAAATAGTGCTAGTAGTCCTTTTCTCAACAACCTTCGAGTAAACCCCACAAATTTGCATGTTATGCACGTTCACTTCTCACCTATATATAAAATACATAATTAGGGTAAGATAATGGATTATCATAAGCTCATAGCCAAGTTCTTCATTCCTACTTTCCAATTCAGCGTTTGATAGTTAAATCAAATAATACATACATTATTGCTATACTTTCGATCTTTATCTCCTTGAAGAACGTGATATAGGAAAGGTATTTGCATACTAATAATATGTGGCTGGTTCTCTTATATTCCGGTGTTTGTAAAGGTATTTT
>NC_029792.2:19320752-19327843 GCF_000816755.2 Arachis ipaensis
AAAAAAAAAAAAGGTATGATTTTCTTTTTCCTTTTTCTGAGTATTGGACATTTATTTAAATTTCACAATATAGTATTGGAAAATTATCACATGTTTACTGACAAATATTGGAATATGATGTTCATTGGTATTAAAAGGTTGCTAATTTTACTTTTGTCATTTAGTAACTAACTAACTATTGTAATGACCAAATAACCCTAACCGAACTGTTAATTTTTCTAAAATAACCAACTAAAACACATGGTTATTGGCTTGAAAAGTTATGTAGCAATTCTTTATTTTCTGAGCCACAAACTTACATTCAATATATTGATTTTTTTATATTTTTAACATATTAAATATAACAAAAAAATAAAAAAATTAGTATTTATAAGATATTTTTCTTTGACTAATTAATATTTCTAATAAGTTTGACCATACTTGTAAAATAGAAAAAATTTCATCATTTTCGTAGGATCTTAATTTGAAAATAAATCGTAAAATTTTCTAAATAATAATACTTGGAATCATATTAGTTTGTTGTATTATAGTGTTCTTAGTCCAAACAAAAAATAATACACCCAAATGTTACCAAAAAATAATTAATTTTTATGAAAAAAGTATTTAGACAAATTACAATATATTTAATAAAGTATTAGTTAGTGAGTAATTATAATATTTTCATTAATTCTGTAAAAAAAATACATTAACATTAGGATCAAAATTTTCATAGGGTGATTTTTACATTATTAATTTAAACTTTGTATTATCATTTTATATTTTGTTATTATAAAAGTATGAATGTTAATTTTTTTTTATAGGAATGTTATTCATAACATATTTTTTATAATTTATTTTTACTGAATAAAATGTTATGTGTTGGATTTTTGGTTATTTATTGTATATAAATAAATATCTAAATTGATATTTAAAGAATTTTAAATCGGATATTTTAGTTTTTAAAAAATTTTATTTTTTAGAAGTCTTCGTTTATTACTCTCATTATATAAATTGGTCCTTCCATCGTTTATTTTAAAAGAATCTAATTTTTCTTAGAGTGTATTTTTGGAACTTAACTATTTTGTAATAAAATTTATCAAAGATTTATTTGTTTAATAAATATATTAAAAATTTAATTGAAAATAACAAAAGGATCAATTTATCAATTAAATTTTTTGAAGTCTTATTTATCCTTCATATGTTTTAAGGTTAATTTTGTCGGCAATGTAAACTTTAGCATCCTATTTTATAACTTATTCTAAAACAAATAAATGAGATGCTTAAAGAAGTTGTGACATTTATTGCTAAAATATAATTATGTGTAATTTATAAAAGAAGTCTGGCTTGCGTATTATATTTAATTTTTTGTAAGAAAATATTGTTATTATTGTTAATGTTGTTTTAATTATTGTTATACTATTATTACAATAATTAAAATTAATGAAAATGATAACTATAAATTAAAAATTTTTATCGTTATTTTTAAATGCCTAAATAATATGTTTTTTTATAAAAAAAAAGTTTATAAATGGACCAATCATTTTTTTTAGATGAAAATAAATAATCAATAAGCTTTTTCTTAATAAATTTTCCAATGCTTGTTGAAAAAGAGGTCAGTCATACTAACCTATCACAAGCTCAACTCATCTAAGACGGCAACACAAGCTAGCTATAGATCGGACAATATTGTAATTTTATCTCTCTCTTAGTAGGTGAAGGAAAGGACAAATATCTTCTTCATCATGCTCATTAGTCAAACAATTCTACATACAAGATTCTCATTCAATCTCATTCTTTGATTTATTTTATTATAAATCTCAATGATTAAAAAGAATGGAACATCATATACTGCTAAAATACAACGGTATATGTGAAACGCTTCCGTTAGTATTATTGGATTTTTAGATATACTAATCCACTAATCCAAAATATAGAATTTTAAGTCCTTTATAAATGGACTAACCCCACTACTTTATGTATAATATAACCATGTGCACTAAAGGTATATATAAAATCTAGGTTGGTGAAAGAAGAGAATAGTTTAAGTTAGGAGCTCAATGAACTCAAGAGAAAAGGAAAAAATAATATTTGTTATTTTTTAAATTTACCAAAATTTACTCAATGAATTTATAGTAAGGTATTTATTTATGAGAAAGTCTAAGGGCCATCACTCTTATTAAAATTTGGCCAACATTTAACCATTACAAGAAAAGTGAATAATTCTATATCATTAGACGTAATTTTACATCATTAAAAACACTAATAATAGCTAATTAATGGTTACAAATCACAAAACATGCTGTCTCCTAACATCATCTTTAATTATTTATACACAAACACTTCATACTTCTAATAGAATGATAATTAATAGAATGATAAGAGTGTCCTAACTACCTAACTAATTAACTAGCAAGCTAAGCTTTCTTCTAAAACTCTCACTTCAAAAAAATAGGTTAAAATGGCGATTTTCTTTGGAAATTACAGCGATTTAAACCTCTATTATTACAAAAAATGGCACTTCCAAAAAACACCATTATTCTGGGCACCATTCTGATTATTATGGTGGTTTTTAAAAAATCGCTATAATTACCTAAATTAAAACGGCAATTTTTGGATAGGTTAAAACGGCGATTCGAACCGTCATTATTTTCAAATAAAACGGCAGTTTTTTAATGTTTAAAATGGCAAAGTTTTGGTTTAAAATGGTGGTTGTAACCGTCGTTTTTATCAGGGTATAATGGCATCGTTTTCATTTAAAATGCGGTTTCTAACCGCCGTGAAACTGCCATTTTTACCAAAGTTTAATGGCATCATTTTCGTTTAAAATGGCGGTTTTTTACTAGGGTATAATGGCATCATTTTCGTTTAAAATAGCAGTTTCTAATTGCCGTTTTTACCAAAATACAATGGCATCGTTTTCGTTTAAAATGGCATTTTTTAACCGCCGTTTTTACCTCATTATGATGACAACTTTATACTTTTTAAATGAGATTGAAACTACCTATTTGAAATAGTATTTTCGAAAATCAAACTTTAAAATCTCGTAATAATCAAAAGGTATAGCCGTATAGCCATAAATCAAACATCATAACATGATTTTTAATTTAACATAGTCACCGAAAATCAAAAGTCATAATCTAAAAACAAAGTATTAAAGATAACATTTTTCAATAATACGTCTTAATATATGATCCTTAATACATAAAATATCTCATGTAAAATTATGCTTCTTTGTTATTCGTTTCAGAAGACCTACTTCCTAACTCTTTTAGTAATAAAATCTCACTCTTTTAATCAAATTCTTACGACAAAAATATAATTATAAGTATAATAAAAAAATATAAATTTTACTTGTTTATAAAAATGCATAAATAAATAACAAATCAATGATGTTTTCAATTTATTGAAGCTAAACAAGATGAAAAATATTGAAATGGCCTCTTTCCACTATGACATTTCAGCAACAAGAAATTATTTATTCATTCAATATGTGAAGGATATGCATGAAGATAAAATGCAATCATCAAAGTAATGGAAAATCAGCAAACTTAACTTTTCTTTTCTAAAAATAAAACAATATTTAATGTATTAATGACCATACATCCTATCCTAATTTTCTTTTATTGCTGGAGTATAGATTACGGATTTACAATGTGTCAAATAGTTGTTATCGTTAATAAGCATATCCCAAAATTAATGGATACTTTAATGCTAATTCATCCTAACTTTTTTTTCTAACAAAAGATATTTAATTTCAGCTTAAACAAGAAAAAAAAAACAAATAAATTTAAAGTATTAAAAACATAAATTGTATTTGTATTGGTGAAACTTATCAAATAGAAAATATTCCAGTCAACTGTACTAAAATTTTATCTTTTTCTTTAGAAGCAATATAAAAGACTAGCGCTTGCAATTATGTCTTAATAGTATTTAACTCTTTGTATATTTGAACCACAAGTAAATGATGTATCAGCATCATTTGAAGAACCTAAATTCATCTGACTAATCCTTATAGTGTTCTTGAAAGCAATTGTTGGAACAACTCCCATGCCTAAACCTCGAACATGATCAACGTGCTCTTTTCAAGAACTACTCCAAAAACATCAAGAGGAGAATTAATCGTTAATTCCACCACTTGTTCAATGCTATGTGCTTCAATTTTCTCCTACATATATACAAAAGAAAAAAAAAAGAATGAAACATAGTATTATCTTATAAAAAAGAAAGAAAAAGATACAAACAAGTTATTTATTACACTTTAGTCTTATCGCTATTTCTTTAATCTTTTTATTAACATAATTTTCATCTTTCTTTTTGAGTGATGTCCTACATTTGAACCCTACTAACTTTTTTTTCAATCTCTTCCATCTAAAATTTGAAATATATATTCACGAAGATAAAAATAAATTTAAAAAATAAATTTAACACCTGAAATAAATATATTAAAAAAATTACCATTTTAGCTCTTCTTCTTACAATTGACTTAACACCTAAAGTATCAGGTATTGTTTATTTTTGTCGAATTTCTTGATTCCTCTTATAAAAATTCTGTAAGATAAATTTAAAATGAAATTAATGTTCAATATATATAAGCTTTATATTTAAATAGATCCTAACAGTGAGAATATAGAGCAGCAGTATTTTAATTACTTCCATTGTTAAAAAACTAACTGCTACAATAGAGCTAGAATGCCAAAATCCATTCATGCATCAAATTAAGAAAAAACATGGCAAGAATCAAATATCATTGCCATAATATGCAATAAGAAAAAGAATAAAAATTAAAAACTATATAATAACAGATGCATCATTATTAGTAATATACATATAAATATTAAACATTATTGTGCCTACAACACATAAGCAGCAATCTTAAAAGATTTCCAAAATTGTTTCTGTGAACTCTCATACACTTTCTGCCATGCAAGATTATTGATTTCTGCCACGCAAGACTTGTTTCTGGGAGCTCTCATACACTTTCTCTCATTTCATGACTGAATCTTTCATACTTTTCGTTTTTCCTTTTTTTTTAATTATCTATTGTAAAAAAACCAGCTACTTACACTTTTATAACTATTTTTTCATAATTGCAATTATATTAACTAGGAGAGTAAGTACTTACCTGAATTAGGAAGTATGTCTTCTGGAGCAAGCAACAAGAAAGTATGATCTTGCATGATAAAGATTTTATGTATTAAAGATTATATGTTAAGACGTATTATTGAAAAATGTTACTTTAATACTTTCACTACAAGAAAAAAGCCCTATGGCCACACTTTTTTCTTGCCACGCTTTAAAAGCGTGGCCAAAAGTGGTCAATGGCCACGCTTTTATGAGGGTGGCGATTGATTAGAGATTTGGCCACATTTTTTTTGCTACGCTTAAAAAGCGTGACGAAAGGGGTCTATGGCCACGCTTTTATGAGGGTGACAATTGATTCAAGATTTAGCCACGCTTTTTTTGTCACGTTTCAAAAGCGTGGCCATAGAGAGAAACAGGGACGCTTTTAAAGCGTGGCGACATGTTTTCGTTACCGTGACATTTTAAAAGCGTGGCCGTTTCCTTTAACTATTTTGGCACGCTTAAAAAACGTGGCTAAAAGATTTAAGGAAAAAAAAGCTTTTATTCAAAAACAGTTTCGAAACTCTCCCATTTACATGAAACCCTTTTGGTCGTTCCCTAAACACTGAAACACTAGCACATAACCCTAAACACCAGTGACGGCAAAGAATCCCAGCACTCCGAAGAACATCGCTGTCGCTCCCTCTTCCGGCACTCCCACCATCCCTGGTCCCTTTGTCGGCACTCCCTCTCCTCGTTGGTGACTCCCTTTGGCGGTGACTCTGACTGTCCCTCGCAAACCCTCCATCGATGCCCCTCCGATGCCGCTCCCTTCCGTCGCCACTCCCTTCCATCACAATGCCCCATCGGCGCTCTCTCTTCCGACACTCCCACAATCGCTGCTCCGATCCCACCATAACTCTCTCACCAAACTCTCTCTCTCTCTGGAGCAGCATCAGTAACACCTTAGTACCTTACGCATCATCCAGTTTAGTTTCCCAGGTTCTATTCCTCAACTTCCACTTCTACATCCAGCAGAGGCTTTTCTTGGTGAGTTCAGCTCCTTTCTAGTTCTTTTTTTCCTTTTCCCTCAATTTTTTCGTGGATTTTGGTGGTCGAGATTGCTCGTTTGGGGGATTAGAGTTTGGCAAGCTTGGAATTTAAAGATTTTAATGAAATTCCCAGTTTTATTTGTTTGTATTGTTATGTTATGGTATTATAGATTTGTTCTAGCTTGTCGTTGCTATTGTTGCTAGGGTTTCTCTGTTTTGTTTATTATTATTATTATCAATTAATTATTAATACTATGATATTTTGTGACGTGGATTGCATAATGGTGATTGACTTTAGTGGTTTAGTTGTTGCAGATTTGGTAACTTAGGGTATTATTATTGGAAGTGAGTGAGTGTGAAATGCAGAGGGCAACTGGGGACACAAAAAGCATGGAGAAGAGGTCACTTGAGAGTGGAGAAGATGACCAGCTTGAACGAAAGAGGCCTGTTCTTGCCAGGTGCTTCTTCCAACAGGTTTCTAAATTTTGCGAATAAAAACCAGCAGATAAGTTAAATTTTTCCTCTCAAATTTATTTAATCTGTTAAAGAAAACAAAATCTTAATCTTCTCCAACAGAATATCCTAATTTTTGTTACTTAGATTTCTGTTTTCTTTTCTACCATGAATTTTTCCTTGTAATATATAATATATAGTAACTATATACAATTTTGAAAATTAACATTGTCTAAGTCTATTATTCTTAACATATAACTAACAAATTTGAAATATGATTGATCAGAAACCTTGATGTATATAATATCAACTGAAATTGAATTTTGTTCAGCCATAAGTCCTGATTTCCTATCATCAATATGATGGAATTTTTTTCAGCTAACAATTTTCCTTTTCCTTTAAGTTTGTGAGTTCTATCCATCAATGGATACGCATAAGAGAGGGAAGAACTTCATGGAAACCAGCATTAACAAATCCAAGGAGCTTTTGAAAAGCATGGACCGTGGCCATGTTTCAGATATCGGTATGACAGAAGTTAACAAAGAT
>NC_029792.2:19347624-19376965 GCF_000816755.2 Arachis ipaensis
AATAAATATATTAAAAAAATTACCAATTTAGCTCTTCTTCTTACAATTGACTTAACACCTAAAGTATCAGGTATTGTTTATTTTTGTCGAATTTCTTGATTCCTCTTATAAAAATTCTGTAAGATAAATTTAAAATGAAATTAATGTTCAATATATATAAGCTTTATATTTAAATAGATCCTAACAGTGAGAATATAGAGCAGCAGTATTTTAATTACTTCCATTGTTAAAAAACTAACTGCTACAATAGAGCTAGAATGCCAAAATCCATTCATGCATCAAATTAAGAAAAAACATGGCAAGAATCAAATATCATTGCCATAATATGCAATAAGAAAAAGAATAAAAATTAAAAACTATATAATAACAGATGCATCATTATTAGTAATATACATATAAATATTAAACATTATTGTGCCTACAACACATAAGCAGCAATCTTAAAAGATTTCCAAAATTGTTTCTGTGAACTCTCATACACTTTCTGCCATGCAAGATTATTGATTTCTGCCACGCAAGACTTGTTTCTGGGAGCTCTCATACACTTTCTCTCATTTCATGACTGAATCTTTCATACTTTTCGTTTTTCCTTTTTTTTTAATTATCTATTGTAAAAAAACCAGCTACTTACACTTTTATAACTATTTTTTCATAATTGCAATTATATTAACTAGGAGAGTAAGTACTTACCTGAATTAGGAAGTATGTCTTCTGGAGCAAGCAACAAGAAAGTATGATCTTGCATGATAAAGATTTTATGTATTAAAGATTATATGTTAAGACGTATTATTGAAAAATGTTACTTTAATACTTTCACTACAAGAAAAAAGCCCTATGGCCACACTTTTTTCTTGCCACGCTTTAAAAGCGTGGCCAAAAGTGGTCAATGGCCACGCTTTTATGAGGGTGGCGATTGATTAGAGATTTGGCCACATTTTTTTTGCTACGCTTAAAAAGCGTGACGAAAGGGGTCTATGGCCACGCTTTTATGAGGGTGACAATTGATTCAAGATTTAGCCACGCTTTTTTTGTCACGTTTCAAAAGCGTGGCCATAGAGAGAAACAGGGACGCTTTTAAAGCGTGGCGACATGTTTTCGTTACCGTGACATTTTAAAAGCGTGGCCGTTTCCTTTAACTATTTTGGCACGCTTAAAAAACGTGGCTAAAAGATTTAAGGAAAAAAAAGCTTTTATTCAAAAACAGTTTCGAAACTCTCCCATTTACATGAAACCCTTTTGGTCGTTCCCTAAACACTGAAACACTAGCACATAACCCTAAACACCAGTGACGGCAAAGAATCCCAGCACTCCGAAGAACATCGCTGTCGCTCCCTCTTCCGGCACTCCCACCATCCCTGGTCCCTTTGTCGGCACTCCCTCTCCTCGTTGGTGACTCCCTTTGGCGGTGACTCTGACTGTCCCTCGCAAACCCTCCATCGATGCCCCTCCGATGCCGCTCCCTTCCGTCGCCACTCCCTTCCATCGCAATGCCCCCATCGGCGCTCTCTCTTCCGACACTCCCACTATCGCTACTCCGATCCCACCATAACTCTCTCACCAAACTCTCTCTCTCTCTCTCTCTCTCTCTCTCTCTGGAGCAGCATCAGTAACACCTTAGTATCTTACGCATCATCCAGTTTAGTTTCCCAGGTTCTATTCCTCAACTTCCACTTCTACATCTAGCAAAGGCTTTTCTTGGTGAGTTCAGCTCCTTTCTAGTTCTTTTTTTCATTTTCCCTCAAATTTTTCGTGGAATTTGGTGGTCGAGATTGTTCGTTTGGGGGATTAAAGTTTGGCAAGCTTGGAATTTGAAGATTTTAGTGAAATTTCCGATTTTATTTGTTTGTATTGTTATGTTATGGTATTATAGATCTGTTCTAACTTGTCGTTGCTATTGTTGCTAGGGTTTCTCTGTTTTGTTTATTATTATTATTATCAATTAATTATTAATACTATGATATTTTGTGACGTGGATTGCATAATGGTGATTGACTTTAGTGGTTTAGTTGTTGCAGATTTGGTAACTTAGGGTATTATTATTGGAAGTGAGTGAGTGTGAAATGCAGAGGGCAACTGGGGACACAAAAAGCATGGAGAAGAGGTCACTTGAGGGTGGAGATGTAACACCCTCACTATCAGAAGTCACGCTTCCGGCTGCGCTACTCTGATAGCAAGAAGTATTACGACTACTTTACATACTAAATACTAGAA
Source organism: Arachis ipaensis (assembly GCF_000816755.2). NCBI lineage: Eukaryota > Viridiplantae > Streptophyta > Magnoliopsida > Fabales > Fabaceae > Arachis > Arachis ipaensis. The sequence continues at coordinate 19,349,836 of NC_029792.2, forward strand.
TAGGAGCCTATGACTCGACATTGTATCGCTGATTTCTTTGAAAAAACCAGAAATAAATACTTTATCTTAAGAAAAATACAAACAGGCATAGATTCATATACAAGACTCCTTACATAATAATTCAATATATTATACATATAAAACATACCATTCCTATCCCTTTTACAAACTTGTAATAACAAAGACAAGGAAAGAAAATAATCTAATTAATACAACAACATATAAACCAAACGCAGTATAACTCTTCTTAATGGTTCTTCATCCGGTTGCTGAAAAAGTAAAGCTGTAGGGGGTGAGAACCTAACCACACGGTCTCACCACGGAGTTTCAAAGTTGTCATAAGAAGATATTTAATAAGAAAACTGTTTTCAAGCTCAGTGATTATCATTGCCTTATGAATCTTTTAAAACCAATAGGAAATCGTTCAAAACTTTTTCAAAGAAACAATGTTTAATCCTTCAGAAGTCCGAAACATTTCCTTTCTTATAAGAAAAACTCAATCAGAAACCAACCACGCAATCAAACAACACAGTCATTAATTAAGCACCAAAGTTCATTCTCAAATGTAGCATGCCAGGACAAACACAGGCAAGACAGACAAGGAAAGCACAAGTAGGTAGCAGTTACAGCAAATAGTTCAAGTAGCAGTTAAGAACAGTTTAGCAATTAGGCAAACCAAAACAAATTCAAACCCAAGCAAAGCATACAAAGGCATATGATGCATGCCTATCCTACGGCTGATGAGGCTCATCTGTCGGTTATCCAGCCAACTAGACAAATCTGAATTGTCCTTAGACTGTCCCCCGACGTGCATCCCCAAGAGTCTATGCATAGCTTTTTCTCAAATAATCAATATTGCTCAATGGGGGTAACATTCCCAGGAATTTATATAGTGCCCGGTCACACTTACGTCGCAGGGTCAACAGAGTATCGAGTTTTCAACCTAGTACACGTGGTGACAAGCCACGACACTTAATCCAGAGAACCTCGTATCTCAGATATTTCAAATTCATAAGCCATATAAATAATTCATTCATCATTCATCAATATCTAAACCATTCTCAATATCATCCTCATTCGTCAATCCATATCCCATTTCCATATTCATTCAAAAATCATATTTCAAATCAATCCTCATCATCCTTCTTTCCGTTAATCAACAATCTCAATCCAAAACATAATTCTTTCTTTGATAAATAAAGTAATCTTAAACCACATAATGCTTAAAATTTAACCTTTTTAAAATAACTACTTCAAATGAAACTTCTAATTTTATAAAATTTTGCTAGCATCTCCTCTAAAACTTGGACACTGCCACCCTTTTCGGGTCCCATCCAAACATTTCTCAAATCTTTTCTCAACCATTTCCAAATCTCAAACATTTTTCCAGAGTTGAACCAGTTCCAATATCAATTTATTTTCAAATCAAACCAATTCCAACAATAAAACTCTTTTTAAAATCAAATCAACTCAAATATTAAATCATTTATAAAATCAGACCAATTCAAAATCAAGCCGCTCCCCAAATCAATTTATTTTCATATCTCAAATTATTTCCAAAATTGTTTCATTTATATTACCAAGTAAACTCTAAAACCAAGAAAGTCCACCTTTCCTAATAATCAAATAAATAACATTTCAAACCGGTTTTTATCAACAACCATACACCACTCATGCAATCAAGCACCCAATAATCCAGTCCAACAAACCATCACATCCACAAGACAAATATAATCACAGAAATATATCTTTTTGCATCAATATCTATTTATCACAACTCTGTAATGTAAAATAGATTTTAAGAAAAACCCCTACCTCAAAAGTTGAACCCATAAACTAAAGGCGTCACAAGAATCATTCCTCTCCACTCGAAATAAACTGTAGCTTCAATCGCAGGTCTGCTCACTTTCGCAATAGCAGAAACGGTTTTAATTGCAACAGACAATCCCGACAACTCAATCCTAAAACATAAATATCGCGAAAACCTTAATAACACATGATAGAAAACTAACGGTGAGGGTTCGCAATAAGATATACCTACAGTAAGAGCAAAATGGAACAGCCGCAATCTCGAGTTGATCCGGTGGTGTAACACCCTAACTCTCAGCACGTCATGATCGTACCAAAAGTAAGGAGTTACTAACCTGTTCTCCTTATTTACTATTTAATATTGAGCCTTTTGGTCGAAATCGCATTTCAGTTTATAAGAAAATTTCAGAAAATAGATTTTAATATTAAAATCACATAGCAAAAGATCTTCAAATAATAATAATTACATAATTACTAATAATAATAGAGGTTATACGATTAAATTCAATGTAAAACTCAAATACAATACCTATCCCTCTGGATAAAATAAAAATCCTAAAGCAACAAGGACGAGGGAACTTTATAAAAATAACAGGAATCACAAGTAAATCTATGAATTGTCTGCAGCTTCTTACTGAGTCTCCGAACCTGTGTCACTGAAAGGGTGGAAGATTTGGGGTGAGAACAAACCATACGTTCTCAGTAGGGAATGGGAATGCCGTAAAAGTAATGGAATAAAATGCAAATAATTAACTTAAACTCAATAAAAATATATTTTTAACAAACCCTTTGAAAATACTCTTGGTTCTACTTTAGATAATTAATTACCTCCTTTTAAAATCTCTTAACTCAAAACAAAACTTAATTATAAAATTAGTCACATTTTCTATCTCTCAGCCACATATTAATCCTCAGTCAAATGTCAACTCGTAATCACTTTAATACACTCACAAACAAGTAGTGCAAGCAAGAGATTCAATTCAATGTACAAGCAAGTCACAACAAGACAAACAATACAATCACAAAGTAATAAGACAAGCAAGCGCAATCAAATGCAAATGTGCAAACAACATGATGCATGTCTATCCCTAACGCAGGCCATGAGCTCATGTGTCAGTTGCCTACCCGCTCCCAACATTACCCGGGCACAAGTCCCAGCTGGAAAACAGTTCTCAGTGTGTGGGCGTCCCCACTTTACATTTGGCACTAAGGTCCAAACAATGTCACATCTGCTCTCCTGTGGCAGACACTTCATTAATTAATATATTCTTTAAATCCTTGTTCTCATATCTCCTATGGTAGAGATTCTTTTTCTTAATAAACCGAGCTCAAATCTTTACTTAAAACAAAATCTCTCCTTAAAAGATTGGGTTTAAAACATTATATTTTTCTTAATAAATCAAACTTTAAAATAGAGTAAATCTTTTCTTAACTAAATATATTTTAAATAATTTAATTTTCTAAAACCAAATCTTTTAAAATAACTTTTCAAATAAAACCTCAGATTTTATAAAATTTCGGCGGCATTTTCTCTAAAATTCGGTCTAAACCACCCTTACGGGTTTATTTAGTTGAGAAAAGGTGTATTTTATTTTTTAAACAGATTTATTAAGAAAAACATAATGTTTTAAATCCAATTTTGTAAGGAGAGATTTTGTTCTAAGTGTTAGAGACAGAAAATGTGACTAATTTTATAATTAAGTTTTGTTTTGAGTTAAGAGATTTTAAAAGGAGGTAATTAATTATCTAAAGTAGAACCAAGAGTATTTTCAAAGGGTTTGTTAAAAATATATTTTTATTGAGTTTAAGTTAATTATTTGCATTTTATTCCATTACTTTTACGGCATTCCCATTCCCTACTGAGAACGTATGGTTTGTTCTCACTCCAAATCTTCCACCCTTTCAGTGACACAGGTTCGGAGACTCAGTAAGAAGTTGCAGACAATTTGTAGATTTACTTGTGATTCCTGTTGTTTTTATAGAGTTCCCTCGTCCTTGTTGCTTTAGGATTTTTATTTTATCCAGAGGGATAAGTATTATATTTGAGTTTTACATTGAATTTAATCGTATAACCTCTATTATTATTAGTAATTATGTGATTATTATTATTTGAAGATCTTTTGCTATGTGATTTTAATACTAAAATCTATTTTCTGAAATTTTCTTATAAACTGAAACGCGATTTCGACCTAAAGGCTCAATATTAAATAGTAAATAAGGAGAACAAGTTAGTAACTCCTTACTTTTGGTACGATCATGACGTGCTGAGAGTTAGGGTGTTACAGGCGACAGCTCCGACAGCGGCCAGAAACTCCGATGGTCTAACAGCAACCTTAACTTTGATATAAAATCATCAGGACTCAATCCTACAATACTAATAGCTCAGAGCCTCTAATAACTTATATTGGAATATTAATTTCAAAAGTTCTGGAAGTAAAAACACTTACCAAGAAGGCAAAGGCGACAAACCCACTTATTCCATATTAACAGCAACAACAACAATGGCATTAGAACCAGCAGTAGTAACAGCAGCAACATCAACACCGAATAGTAACATTTTATTCTGACAAATTAAAATTAACATGAAATGAATATTAGGTGAAACTAAAACCAACTGACATGGTGAAAGAGGCAAAACAAGTTCAGTCTCACCATGAAAAGCAGCAAACCCTAACGAAACAGGGGCGGGACAGAAGGAGTAGTGGTGGTTTAGGCAGCAACGGCTTCAACCGAAACAGAACAAAATCAAAATCAACGGCAAAAACCTCAGAATAGTTCCGGCTAGCCCCATCAATGGCGACCTGAACCCTTTCTAGACGGCGGTTCCTGCGATGGCTTCGTTCACCACCTCTCCATGCGTTTCTTCTTAGCTCAGACCAGCGGCAGATTCGACTCCACCAGCGGCAACAAGGGCACCCGCCGAGGATGACGATGGCGAGCCTTGAGGCGACGGCGGCGACCTCGCGCAACACAGCATCGGAGTGCAGCTTTGACATCCCTCGCGAGCGCGCTTTCCCTTTCTCTACCGCGGACTCTCTCTCTCTCTCTCTCTCTCTCTCTCTCTCTCTCTCTCTCTCTCTCTCTCTCTCTCTCTCTCTCTCTCTCTCTCTCTCTCTCTCTCTCTCTCTCTCTCTCTCTCTCTCTCTCTCTCTCTCTCTCTCTCTCTCCTCATCCGTGACGGCACAGCCGCAGTGATGCGACGGCGCTTGGCTCGGCGGCGCTGGCTTCGTGACAAGGATGACGGCGCAGACAGCTGCAGTAGGGGCCACAGAATTCACGGCGCGAGGCAACGGCGGTTCACGAGGATGGCGCGAGCTCCTCCCTCTACCGGTGCGCTCCTTCTCTCTCGGATTCCTTCAGTGTGTGTGTGTGTTTGTTACATTGAGAGAGAGTGAGGCTGTGTTGGTGTTTCAGAAAGAGGAAGGAGTAATGTCGGCTGGGAAAAGGGAAGTTGGATTTTCTGATTAGGAATTTAGAACTAGGGTTCCAATTTGGAAATTAGGGTTAGGGGTAATTCAGTCATTTCACTAAAATTATGAGTAATTGAAAATCAAAAACCAATTTTTAATTCATTAATAATATTTGTAAAAATACTATTTAATTATTTATCAATTTATAAATTATTTTTAAATAAAGACTCTAATTCAATAATTAGAGATAATATAATTAATTTTTTATTCATAAAAATTAAAGTATATCAAATTCCAAAATCTCAATTCTTTAAATCAATTTATACAAAATTCTTATTATTTTACAATTACTAAATTTTATAGTTCAAATATAGAAAATTATCCAACAATTATAAAATTAGAGAAAAATTCTAATTTAATTATCTAAACTTGATTTAATTAGTTTTGATTAAATAATTTCTAAAATTAAAGTCTTTAATGAATAAATAAATTGAAATCAATTTAGAATAAGTCTTTTCAAAAGTTTTGGGTCTTACAGGAGAAGATGACCAGCTTGAACGAAAGAGGCATGTTCTTGTCAGGTGCTTCTTCCAACAGGTTTCTAAATTTTGCGAATAAAAACCAACAGATAAGTTAAATTTTCCTCTCAAATTTATTTAATCTGTTAAAGAAAAAAAAATCTTAATCTTCTCCAACAGAATATCCTAATTTTTGTTACTTAGATTTCTGTTTTCTTTTCTACCATGAATTTTTCCTTGTAATATATAATATATAGTAACTATATACAATTTTGAAAATTAACATTGTCTAAGTGTATTATTCTTAACATGTAACTAACAAATTTGAAATATGATTGATCGGAAACCTTGATGTATATAATATCAACTGAAATTGAATTTTGTTCAGCCATAAGTCCTGATTTCCTATCATCAATATGATGGAATTTTTTTCAGCTAACAATTTTCCTTTTCCTTTAAGTTTGTGAGTTCTATCCATCAATGGATACGCATAAGAGAAGGAAGAACTTCATGGAACCAGCATTAACAAATCCAAGGAGCTTTTGAAAAACATGGACCGTGGCCATGTTTCAGATATCAGTATGACAGAAGTTAACAAAGAACTTGTGGCATTAATTAAGGAAAAACTCGAAGCGATTTCATCTTTGAAATCCATCTTCAGGGTCCCTGTGAAGCTTCTACAAGCAAACCAGAAGGTATACGTCCTTACTAAAGTGTCAAAAGGTAAAGATTTTCCCTCAACTGTATATTGTTACTTTGTTGCTGAATTAAATATGAGATTAGTAGGTAGATCCACTGAAATGACCCAAAATGAATAAGTTCTTTTCAGCTGGAAGGCAAAATTCTAATTTAAGTCCTGACAAACAAATTCGCAGTTTGTTTTTATTGTTTTATTTTTGGAAGAATTTGTGTGTGTATTGATTGTATCGAGTTAAGTGTGTAATTGACCGAATGTAACTTGGCTATAGCATTGTTTGATTTGTATAGTTAACCTCAGCCAATATTTTGATTTTTGTGCTTTATGTGTGTGCAAGTCAACTTCACCGGTTCGATGGAGGTAGGCCGTGAAATAATGCATGCTGCAGCTAGCAGCAACTTGAAACAAGTTTCACTTGAATTAGTAGAAAAGTCACCTCTTCTAATTTTTTATGATGCTGATGTAGATAAAGCTGATAGCCTTGCTCTCTTGGGCATAGTATATAACAAGGTCAAATTTCTCTTTAAGTGAATTAATAATGAAGAAACTCAGGTTACACATTATAGTGACACTCTTTAACATTTTGTTCTTGTTTTGATTTCAGGGTGAGATATGTGTTGCAAGTTCACGTGTGTTTGTTCAGGAAGGGAATGTGCTGAATAATTATATTAAAAGATGGATTTAGGCATTCTTTTCTTCCTCTTTCACACCCTGCAGGTTTTGACAGCTACTAGAATTAGATATTGGAGGTTTTGTTCAATTAGATGCTAGGTTTTGACAAGTCTCCATGAGATGTAATGACAAAAGAGAATTGATAGGCACACAGTTTCTTCTTGTTATTATGCTATATAAAAAACATGTCTCAGTTGTGGTGGTTTGGTTTGGTTTTTGTTATTTTCCAATTGAAAAATAAAATACGCATTTTGAAATTTATTGAAGATTGTATCAATTTAAATATTTACTTTAAATAACTAATTAAAGAAGGAGACATTATCTTTACTTTTGGCTTTGTGGAGTGGGAGGCCCCGAAGAATAAGCAGCTTCAACGTCTAATCAAGGGCTGGAGATGGTTGATGGAAGTGGAAAAGATGATGGTAATGGAGATTCAGAAGTGGTTTTTGCCTTTTTGGTGAAGAGAAAGAAGATGATTGTGTGATGATAGTTACGGAAACGGGATTTCGGGATTTATCTATTTATTTATTCGTATAATTAGGTATCTTTTAAATATTATTTTTTATTTAATTTTTAAAAAAATAAAAAATAAAAATATTTTTTTATTTTTTGATTAATTAATATGCAAAAATAAATATTTAAATTAATTAAATAATAATAAATTTTTAAAAAATTGACTAAACTAAAAATTAAAGGACAACTAACATTTCTCTTATTGAAAATTTGAATGTTTATCTAATTATTTTAAGCTCTTAAATTTTGATTACTCAAAAGTATCATTTTATTCTTTTTCAATGAAAAAGTCTCGTTTTTATTCTTAACGTTTGGGGTAAGTCTCAAAATTGTCCCTAACATTTGAATCGTTCTATTTAAGTCCCTAACGTTTCAAAATTGACTCAATGTTGTCCTGCCGTTAGGAATCTGTTAACGGAATTGACGGCGGGATAAAATTGAGACGATTTTAAAATGTTAGGGATTTAAATAGGACGAACACGTTGGGGACAAAAACGATACATAGAAATAAATTTTAATTTTATCCTTCAATAATATCAATTTTTTACGGTACATAGTTATTCAATTATTTTTAATCACATCTAAGTATAATTACACTTAATTACATTAATTTTATTCCAAGTAAATTTATTTTTTATAATTTTACTTTTAAAAATTTTTACTCATCATAAAATATTTGTAGAATGACTAGTACATAAACTTGTGGAGAAAAAATCATACATATACAATAAAGTAATGTGATTTTAGTCATTTTACAAACATTTCATGATGAGTAAAAATCTTTAAGAATAAAATTATAAAAAAATAAATTTATTTAGAATCAAAGTAATGTGATTAAGTGTAATTTACTTAAATGTGATTAAAAATAATTGAATAACTATGTACAGTAAAAAATTGATATTAGTGAAGGATAAAATTAAAATGTATTTCTATGTATCGTTTTTGTCCCAACGTTTTCGTCCCATTTAAGTCTCTAACGTTTCAAAATCGTCTTAATTTTGTCCCACTGTCAATTCCGTTAACAGATTCCTAACAGCTGCAAAATCGTCTTAATTTTGTCTCACTGTCAATTCCGTTAAGTCAATTTTAAAACGTTAGAGACTTAAATAGAACGATTCAAACGTTAAGGATAACTTTGAGACTTACCCCAAACATTGAGGACAAAAACAATACTTTACTCATTTAAAAAAATTTAATTCTATTGATATTAAATACATTATTTTATTTTATTTTACCTATTAACCACATTGATATATATATATATTCTCACTCATTTTTAGATTTATTTTCCTAATTTTTTCTTTTCTAAAGCTAGGTAAAATATTTTTTTTAATTATTAATTATATATCAATGAACTCAAATAAAATAACTATTTTCTAACTTTATTTTTATTTTTAACTTGGTAAAATATTGAGCACTCAATGTTATATATAATATAATCATTCATCTGTTTTAGTTTGTTTAATTATTTAGACTTTTAGGATAAGTAATTCAACTAGGGAAAATTTTTTATGTATGTGGATAATTTGGGTGCTGATAAACTCATATTTTATGATATATTTTGTACTCAATTAAGTGATTTAATCAATCCTTCACTCACTTATTCATGTAAATTGCATGGTTTTACTTTCTCTTCCTTATTATGTGATGTATGTGAAAAACATGTTTCCTATGCTTTAAAAATAATTATTTTAATTACCTTTTATTACCATTCGATGCTGTGATTTGTGTGTTGAGCATTTTCAGATCTCCTAAGGCAGGAATGATTTAAAGGATGGAAAGGAAACATACAAAAATGGAAGGAAAGCACAAAATGGAGTTTTTGAAGAAACTGGCAGCGACGCGAACGCATGGACGACGCGGCCGCATGCCCAGCGCGAAAAGGCAGCGACACGAACGCGTGACTGACGTAGACGCGCGCCTTGAGCAGAACGCAGATGACGCGTACGCATGACCGAAGCGAACGCGTGATAAGAAAAACTCCAGATGACGCGACCGCGTGACCCACGCGAACGCGTGACAGACGCCACGCACCAGAAACTGCAGAAAACGCTCCCAGCGATTTCTGAAGCCCTTTTTGGCCCAGATCCAAGTTCAGAAAGCACATATTAGAGGCTATAAAGTGGGGAATGCATCCATTCAAGAGGAGGCCTTCAATTATTCACTTTTCATACTTTAGATGTAGTTTTTAGAGAGAGAGAGAGAGGTTCTCTCCTCTCTCTTAGGTTTTAGGATTAGGATTCCTCTTAAAGGATTTAGGATTTCAACTCTTCATCAGGTTCAATATTCTTTTTACTTTATATTTCTCTTTTACCTTCAAATACTTTAATGCTCTCATTTAATTACTTATATTGGCAAATTGGATTATGAACTCTTTATGTTTAGATTGATTTTCTCTTATTAATACAATTGAGGTATTTCAGATTTATGACTCTTATTTAGCTTTTTATATTCTTGGCTTTAATTGATTAACTGGAAGCTCTTGAGTTATCAACTTATCGTGATTAGTTGTTATGTCGGCTAATTGACTGGAATTCCACTAACTCTAGTCTTTCCTTAGGAGTTGGCTAGGACTTGGGAATCTAACTAATTAGTTCACTTGACTTTTCCTTACTTTCGCAAAGGTTAACTAAGTGGGATTAACTTCAATTCTCATAGGAGTAACTAGGATAGGACTTCCGAATTTTCATACCTTGCCAAGAGTTTACTTTACAGTTATTTATTTATTCTATTTGTCATTTAAATTACTTGTTCCTTACTTTCAAAACCCCCAATTTACAAAACTCATAACCAATAATAAGAACATACCTCCCTGCAGTTCCTTGAGAAGACGACCCGAGGTTTAAATACTTCGGTTATCAATTTAAAAGGGGTTTGTTACTTGTGACAACTAAAACATTTTTACGAAAGGATTTTCTGTTGGTTTAGAAGCTATACTTACAACGCGATCATATTTTTATATTTCTTTACCGATAGAAAAAACCGTTCGTCAAAATGGCGCCGTTGCCGGGGAACTGCAAACGTGTGCCTTATTATTGGTTATTGTAAATATTTTTCTTTTATTTGTTTTTTTGTTTTTGTTTTTCCCTTTTATTTCTATTAGCTACTATGAAATCTCACCCCTCTCGCTTTGAGTTTGGTTCTAAATTTGTTGAAAGGAGTGGAAGCTATAACAGGAATATGCATCAAGGTCTAAGCAATCAAAGAGGGATGGAGCCAAGAGGCCCTGATCAACCCTTTAGGCAACAACACCCTCCAAGATATCATGGACGAGGACCACTCTACAATGCATACCAAGCTGATAGATATGGTGGACCCCCTTGTAATTACCAACAAGCCCCACCCTGTGCTTATGGACCATCCTCTCAACGTAGCTTTGAACCACCACACTCACAAGTTCCTTTTCACCATTCACCACCGTATGACACTTATCCACCACAATCCCAATCTAATTACTCCCAAGAACCACCACATTCTTATTTTAATCCCTCTTTCCTAACCAATGAACCCTCATACCCACCCCAACCTCCAATGAATGACAAACTTCGTGTTCTTCTTCAAGGGCAAGCGAGGATGCAAAAGGGCGTATTGGAACTCACTACTGCCTTAACTGAGGTAGTAAATATAATAGCTTCCCGACATCTGAGCACTCGAAGCACTCCCATGGCTACATATGGAGAATCAAAAGAAGAGCAAAGAATGAAGGAGACACTAGAAACTTCGATGGACAATGAGGAGCATGGCTTTGTATTGGAACAAGTGGAGGAAGCCATGATAGTTGTAGAGAAAGAAGTGGTTGAAGATTTAGGAGATGCTGAACCTCCATGGGAATCGAGAACTGTAAAGGATTCTGCTGAGAAGTTCGAAATTGATGCCAAAGAGAACAGTGCACAACCTCCAAAGCATATACCTTGTGAAAAATTGGACGGAACAGACCAAGAAATTGATTCCATTGACAGTGATGATCATGCATCAAGCTCTCCTAGTCTTAAACTTGCATCCGCAACTGAACTCCTTGAGCCTGAAGAACCTTGTCCAAGTGAATACGAAGATGACGTCGAGGTAGATTTCTCTCAACCTCTAACGTATGACTTGAGTGACGAGGAAGACATAGAAGACTTTGATCAGGACGCAGTTGCAATTGAAAAATTTTGCAAAGAAGTGGAGGAATTCACAGAAGAATGCAAGGGAGTAGAGCTTACAGAACCACTGGAAATACCTATCCCAAGGCCATTACCACCTAATACAAGCTTCAAGTGGGTACAATCCTTAACCTTTATCTTTACTTTTCCACTTGAATATGGTTTGCTTGAAACAGATGGCCAGCTTAGAGCTCTCTGCGGCTTTAAGAGTAAGAGGGAAATGGCTCGTACTCAGAGCTGGTGTACAAGGTTCAATAAGGTTCCGCGCTTCAATTCGAAGTGCAAGGATTGGTATCAAGTTCAGTTGAATGGGTCTCGGAAGATGTTTGGTCATCTTGGAGAGAATACAATTTCTAAACCGCCCGGACGGAAGAATATAGATCACGACAAAGGCAAATTTAAAAACAAAGTTTGGGATCCTGGAATCTACTCTGACATTCGTCACCCCGGGAGCCTGAAGATCTGTTTGAAGCTGCTCAAAAGCTTTACATGCCTAGTTTGGGACCCCGGAGGCTGTTGGCATTCCAAACATTGGTGGAGATTTCTGGATGAATTTAAGCATAAGCCACCATAACAGGAAGCTCATCCAATGTCCAACTTAAGGACTTTAACTAAAAGTGCTAGGTGGGAGACAACCCACCATGGTATGATCGTTCCTTTCTCAATTTTAATTTTATTTCGTGTTGTTTGTTTTTATATTATATTATTTTCATTGAACCTGAATATCATTCATTAGCATTGCATACTGCTTGATTGCATAATTGCATAATTGCATAAAAAAAAAACCTCCCACGCGTCCGCGTCACTCACGCGAACGCGTGATCTGGAAATCGGCGTAAAAACTGGAATCGTGCGGCTGGTGTGCGTGTAGCACAAAACGGCCCACGCGTCCGCGTCTCTGACGCGAACGCGTCACTTGCAAAACACTCATCCCACGCGAAAGCGTGAGCGACGCGTCCGCGTCGCATGAATATCATGGCCCCCTAAATGGAGACAGAGAGTTGCGCTGAAACGACGCTGGAAGTGTGCGTCTAGCACAAATTTCAGCGACGCGGTCGCGTGTCCCATGCGTCCGCGTCATTTATCTTTCACCCATTCCATGCGATCGGATCAATCACGCGACCGCGTCAATCCTATTTCACCCTAGCCACGCGATCGCGTGCTCCACGCGTTCACGTGGATTCAAAATCACTAACCCCCCATCACACGAAACCCTACCCGTCGCGCCCCCCATACCCCCTTCTTCTTCCTTTCTTCTCTGCAACCCACCCCACGCAAACACCACCACCCCCAACCACCACTCCGACCGCCGCACCACCCCCACCACCCAGACCCACCGCACTATTGATCTGGCTGTGATGTTCATACTATTCATATGCTGTTCTTCCATGTTTCGTGCTGCTGTTACACTGCTCTTTCATGTTCATGTTGTTTGTGTCTATTTGCAGCCTTATTTACATTTATATGAACTGATTTTTCTGCTGTTTATTACCCGAGAACATCCAATTTTAGCCAGAATGCTGCCCAATTTTCTGCAAGTTGTTTCATTTTTACATTCTAGCATTGGTTTTGGCAATTTTCAATTCTGCACAACTTAGCTACAACCAAACCAATTCATGAATGCACGGGCCAGCATTCTTTTTCCTTTCAATTTCCTGGTTCATATATTGCACTTTTGATGATTCGATTTCAATTTTTGCTATTTCTATATCTATATGAATCATCATCAACCTGATATCCTTGCTTGAATATGAGTTGATTATTCTCTAAATTTGTGAATTTCTTGTTACCTAGGAAACATTTATCATGCCACTTACTTTAACTTTCTTTCTCCTAACTCACTGCTTTCCACTTTCTAACCTCTTTTTTTCACTTTTAACCACTTTTAACTTTCTAACTTCTCCCTTTGCTTTTTAACTAACTCCTTCAACTTTTTAACTCATGGCATGATTATTGTTTCTCCTAATTAACAGGTATTCTCTTATAATATATTTTGGATTGTGATTTCTCATCTCAGATTTTTAACTCCGAAACATTCCAAAATGTACATTTATTTAACTCATTTCATAATTCTACTGCTTTTTTGTCACTATGTGCTTCTATTGCTATTATCCTCTTTGCCTACTTATTTTCCTGCTTTGTTCTTCATTTATATCCTGGAATTTCTGCTTTTAAGGATGTCTGACCCTCAACGAAAAGGAAAAGGCAAGGCAACCACTGGTAAAAGGAAAAGAGGTGACACCCCCTTTCTTCTTACCCACCTACCCCTCCACCATTAAACCCTATCCGAACCCCCTACCACCGAACAGCCGCCCACCGCCGCGCCAACCGCCCATCACCGCCGCGTCAGCACCACCACCACCACACCCCCGCTATCTCTCTGATCCCTACCTTAGTTCATACGCATGCCAGGTTCCGCCGAACGCCACTTTTCTATCATTCGTAGTTAGTTGCATATTTTTCAGTTTATGTTCAAAATTAGGCTAGTTAGAGATGCATGTTTGTAGTGGATTCTAGGTGGTTAGGTAGCTAGGATGTGGTTAGTGGATTTAGGCCTGATAATTGCGTCGTACTTGTTGCTTGTTTTACCTATTCTGCAATTTTGGTCTGGCTGTGATGTTAATACTGTTCATATGCTGTTCTTCACTGTTTCATGCTGCTGTTCCATTGCTCTTTCATGTTCATATTACTTATGTGTATTTGCAGCTTTATTTTACTTTATATGAACTGTTTTGCTTGCTGTTTATTACCTGGGAACATCCAATTTTAGCCGGAATGCTGCCCAATTTTCTGCAAATTGTTTCCTTCTCATTCATGTGTTGGTTTTGGCAATTTTGAATTTTGCATTACTTAGCTTTTACCAGACCAATTTATGAATGCACGGGCTAGCATTCTTATTCCTTTCGATTTTCTGGTTAATAAATTGCATTATTGACGATTAGATTTTAATTTTTTGCTACTCATGCATCTATATGATTATCATCAACAACCTGATTTCCTTGCTTGAATATGAGTTGACTGTTGCTTATAATTGTGAAATTCTTGTTACTTAGAAACCGATCATCATGCCACTTACTCTGACTTTCTTTTTACTAACTCACTGATTTCCACTTTCTAACCTCTTTCTCAATCCTAACCGATCTAACTTTCAAACTTCTCTTTTTGGTTTTTAACTATTTACTTTAACTTTCTAACTCAAGGCATGATTATGATTTTTCCTAATTAACATGAATTCTATTTATATTACATTTTGGATTGTGATTTTTCATCTCGGATTCCTAACTCAAATACAATCCATAATGCACATATACTTAACTCATCTCATAATTCTACTGCTCTTTTGCTACTATGTGCTTCTATTGTTATTATTCTATTTGCCTACTTATTTTTCTGCTTTTGTTCTCCAATTATATCCTGAAATTTATGCTTTTCAGGATGTCTGACCCTCAGTGCAAAGGAAAGGGCAGAGCCACCACTGGCAAAAGAAAAAGAGGCGAATCCTCTATGTCTATCCTAGACATTATGCATGATGACTCCTGGCGGGAAAAGCACTTTACCCCGCATGAAAAGGCTGACCAGCTCCTCCCTGCCAATGATCCAGTTAAATTTACAAACAGATACTGTGAGCTGAAGTATCCAGTGTTTGTCACCTCCAGAAACCTGTACCTGGAGAGAACTCTGAAAATTCCAGAAGAACTATAGCACTACACCTCCAATCAGATCAAACAGAGAGGCTGATTCTTCTTGGAGAGAAACTTGACAGAGGTCAATGCTTCCTGGGTAAGAGAGTTTTACTGCAACTATTTCAAGACTTCCCTGGATGCAGTGCACCTCAGAGGAAAACAGATACTAGTCACTGAGGAAGCCATTGAGGATATTCTGCAGCTTCAGCATAAGTCAGATCAGCCTGACGGTTACCAAAAGGCTGAAGAGGATATGTGTTTTATGAGATTTGACTGGGATACTGTCAAGCAGAGGATAGCCCTTGATCCTACTGTCCCATGGGTCATGGGAAAGAACACAGCAATGCCTAAAGGAATCAAGCTGATGTATCTGAATGATGAGGCTCGGCTCTGGCACCAGATCCTGAGCAACTTTGTTATGCCGAGCACTCATGAGACGGAGCTGCCTGCTACTATGATCGCCCTCCTCTGGTGTGTGATGGAGGGTAAGGACCTGTATCTTCCACGATTCATCCGGTATTACATGGCCAGGGTCCATGTCAGAGGCACTCTCCCTTTCCTATATCTGATTACCCAGCTCGGCCGTCGAGCTGACGTGCCTTGGGAGCTTGCTGATGAGAAACCACCTGCTGCAGACTACAAGAAGATTATCCCTCACAGCAGGAAGTTTCAGGCTTTGGGTTACAGACCCCCATTCCTCACCGCTTCTGATGAGACAACCACACCTTTCGCTGCCCCTTCTTCATCTACTGCTGCCCCAGCTACCACCACTGCACCTCCACCTGCCTCAGAGCCCGTTTACCACCTCGTGCACCGCTTATTTCAGCAGTTGGACTAGATGGAGCACCACAACCGGCGGCGATATGAGAGATCTGAGCGTCGCAACAAGCGACGCTATGAGCACCTCAAGTTGATATTCCGATCTGGCGACGACATCCCCTCCGAGCCTAACACACCATCAGAGCCATCTGAGGAGGAGGCGAGCAATCATGAGGAGGAGACACATGCCCAGGCTGAGCAGGCAGGACCGGAGCAGGCTGCGCCATAGCAGGAGGAGCCACACCAGATACAGGCCGCAGATCCGGAGAGTCCTCTCCAGTCAGAGCCTCCACTGCAGTAGACAGATCCTCCTACCCTCATCCAGTCTGCAGACTTTCAGGCCACCACAGAGACTCCAGCAGCCCATCCTTCCGGTGATGACACTCCTTCACACCCAGCTTGAGTGAGCATCGAGGACGATGCTGCATCTTAAGTGTGGGGAGGTCGCCATCCCTGGCGTATCTTTTTGGTGAACCACTACAGACTCTTTTATCTTATTTTGTTATTTTTTTGTATTTTTATCTTTATTTTTATTTTTCAGTACTTATACATTGTTCTTTTGCTGTATTTTCACTTTATTTCCGTATTTTGTACTTTAGTTCATATTTTAGACATTTAGTTTAGTTTGCAATTCTAAACTTATTAGTTATAGAATATGTGGATTCATTAGTATAGTTTACCCTTTTAGCATATGATAGTTTGGTTTAAATTGAAAATAAAAAGGAAGTAAACTAGAGACTTTAGTAAATTAAAACAATCCACACACCTTGTATATATAGCATTACATGTTAGTTAGTTAACAACATTTCATCAAGGAACAACACTAAGATTTTAAGGGCCACCCTAAGATTTACATTGAGAACAATGGGAACTCTTAATTTTTACTTGCATGACATGTATAACTGATATATGATTTTTGAGCTAGAGAACACACAGCCTGTGAGTTTTGAGCTTAATTGTATGGTTACATTCAAACCATAAATTTCATTCCTGTGTGTTTTGCCCTTCTTTTTCATTCTGACGTTCTTTACTTTGTTTTAATCTATATGTCCAAATATAGAATATAGATACATACCAAAGAGATGATTGAGGCCATCATTTGAATTTTTCCTCACTTATCCCAAATTAGCCTACCTTTTATATCACCCTTGTTAGCCCCCTTGAGCTTTTTAAATCCCCTTCTGTTCTATAAATCACATTACTAGCCTTAAGCAGAAAAACAAAATAAAAATCCCAAGTTGAATCCTTGATTAGCTTAAGATAGAAATTGTGTATTATTTAAGTGTGGGAAATTTTATGGGAACATGGGATGATAGAAACAAAGTAGGAATTAAAAAAAAAAAGAAAGAATAAGTTGTTGCAAAAACAAAATTTGGGAAACATGCTCATGTGAAATTAAAACAATTGAATTACCATGTGCATTGAAAAAAAAATTTCAGTATTTAAATAAGGGGATACAAAAATTCTCCAAATGCAAAATAAAAAGAATCAATGCACATGGGACAAAATTAAATTTAATACATGAGTTTGCAATACAAAGAGGAAAATTTGGGCAAATAGGTTAAGAAACTTTGATTTATAAAATATGTATGTTAGGTGAGATCTTAGACTAATCAAGGATTCACTTATTAGCTCACTTAGCCTTATACATATACCCTTACCTTTACCTTGGCCCCATTACAACCTTAAATAAGACCTCATGAGTTTTGTATGTCTGTATTCTATAATTGTTGATCGGTTAGATGAAGAACAAAGTTATAGAAAGTAAGGATAGAAAAAGAATAGAGTGATTAACCCAATAAACACTGAGTGACTAGAGAGTAAACACAAAATCCAGTGAGGGTTCAATAGCTCATCACCATATATCTCTGCTTAAATTGTTAATTGTCTTGCAAGTTTGTGAAATATTTTTACCCATCTCAATTGTAAAAGTGCTTTAACATTATCTAAGGTTTGGCTATGCATATATGATTCCTTGAGGATATGAATTAATTTAACTACATGTAAGCTTTATATACAAGTGAATAACAATTAGAATTGCATGATTCATTTAGGTAGTTGCATTTAGAATAGACTGCATTGCATGAGATTCCACCACTTTAACCTTACCTTATTCTTCATCTTGGATTTAGCATGAGGACATGCTATTGTTTAACTGTGGGGAGGTTGATAAACCCATATTTTATGATATATTTTGTGCTCAATTTAAGTGATTTAATCAATCCTTCACTCACTTATTCATATAAATTGCATGGTTTTACTTTCCCTTCCTTATTATATGATGTATGTGAAAAACATGTTTCCTATGCTTTAAAAATAATTATTTTAATTACCTTTTATTACCATTCGATGCCGTGATTTGTGTGTTGAGCATTTTCAGATCTCCTAAGGCATGAATGATTTAAAGGATGGAAAGAAAATATACAAAAATGGAAGGAAAGCACAAAATGGAGTTTTTGAAGAAACTGGCAGCGACGCGAATGCATGGACGACGCGGCCGCATGCCCAGCGTGAAAAGGCAGCGACCCGAACGCGTAACTGACGCAGATGCGCGCCTTGAGCAGAACGCAGATGACGCGTACGCATGACTGAAGCGAACGCATGATAAGGAAAACTCCAGATGACGCGACCGCGTGACCCACGCAGACGCGTGACAGACGCCACGCACCAGAAACTGCAGAAAACGCTCCCAGCGATTTCTGAAGCCCTTTTTGGCCCAGATCCAAGTTCAGAAAGCACAGATTAGAGGCTATAAAGTGGGGAATGCATCCATTCAAGAGGAGGCTTTCAATTATTCACTTTTCATACTTTAGATATAGTTTTTAGAGAGAGAGGTTCTCTCCTCTCTCTTAGGTTTTAGGATTACGATTCCTCTTAAAGGATTTAGGATTTCAACTCTTCATCAGGTTCAATATTCCTTTTACTTTATATTTCTCTTTTACTTTTAAATACTTTAATGCTCTCATTTAATTACTTATATTGGCAAATTGGATTATGAACTCTTTATGTTTAGATTGATTTTCTCTTATTAATGCAATTGAGGTATTTCAGATTTATGACTCTTATTTAGCTTTTTATATTCTTGGCTTTAATTGATTAACTGGAAGCTCTTGAGTTATCAACTT
This sequence comes from Arachis ipaensis, assembly GCF_000816755.2. Taxonomy (NCBI): domain Eukaryota; kingdom Viridiplantae; phylum Streptophyta; class Magnoliopsida; order Fabales; family Fabaceae; genus Arachis; species Arachis ipaensis. The sequence continues at coordinate 19,369,224 of NC_029792.2, forward strand.
ATCGTGATTGGTTGTTATGTCGGCTAATTGACTGGAATTCCACTAACTCTAGTCTTTCCTTAGGAGTTGGCTAGGACTTGGGAATCTAACTAATTAGTTCACTTGACTTTCCCTTGCTTTCGCAAAGGTTAACTAAGTGGGATTAACTTCAATTCTCATAGGAGTAACTAGGATAGGACTTCCAAATTTTCATACATTGCCAAGAGTTTACTTTACAGTTATTTATTTATTCTATTTGTCATTTAAATTACTTGTTCCTTACTTTCAAAACCCCCAATTCACAAAACTCATAATCAATAATAAGAACATACCTCCCTGCAGTTCTTTGAGAAGACGACTAGAGGTTTAAATACTTCGGTTATCAATTTAAAAGGGGTTTGTTACTTGTGACAACCAAAACGTTTGTACGAAAGGATTTTCTGTTGGTTTAGAAGCTATACTTACAACGCGATCATATTTTTATATTTCTTTACCGATAGAAAAAAACCGTTCGTCAGGTGCCATAGCCCCCTCTCCCAAATATTTAAAAATTACTAGTTATACATATTATAAGACAATTGTTTTTATAATTTTTTTGGCTAACCTATTAAATTTAGATTTTAGGATTGCTACACATCCAAGTATTTTTTCATCTAAGTTTATCTAAGAAGATCCAACAACCAACAAAAATCACTCTCATTAAAAGAGCGTCATTACACGTGCTTTTTCTTCTTCTCCTTCCCCGCGCTTCTTTTTCTTCTTCTTTCAAATACACGCATACGACCTCTTCTTCTTCTTTCAAATTCACGCATACCTCCTCCTCCTATTCCTCCTCTTTCTTCGCGTACGCAGGTTCTCCTTCTTCGTTATCGCCATCACCAACAATACCAACATTTTGCTAATAGATTATTGTTTCAATCGAATTGAATGGAATGCAATTACAAAATTAAATTGAATTGAATTGAATGGACGCAGGTGTTCTAAATTGAATTGAATTTATAATCTCTAAATTATAGACACAGGTGTTTTGAAGTTGATTTTATATAATAGATAATGTTTCGTTCATTTAGTACTATACAATTGTTACACCTTAATAACGTGTTCGGTTCATTATGCAGAAACCTATTTTGAATTTGATTTTATATAATGGATAATGTTCTGTTCATTTAGTACTATATAATTATTTCACCTTAATAACATGTTTGGTTCATTATGAATTGAATTGAATGGACGCAGGTGTTCTGAATTGAATTGAATTGATAATCTCGAAATTGTAGACACAGGTGTTTTGAAATTGATTTTATATAATGGATAATGTTTCGTTCATTTAGTACTATACAATTGTTACACCTTAATAACGTGTTCGGTTCGTTATGCTGAAACCTATTTTGAATTTGATTTTATATAATGGATAATGTTCCGTTCATTTAGTACTATACAATTGTTTCACCTTAATAATGTGTCAGTTCATTATGCAGAAAGCTGTTTTAAATTTGATTTTATATAATGGATAATGTTCCGTTCATTTAGTATTATACAATTATTTCACCTTAATAACATGTTCGGTTCATTATGAATTGAATTGAATTGAATGGACGCAGGTGTTCTGAATTGAATTGAATTAATAATCTCTAAATTGTAGACACAGGTGTTTTGAATTTGATTTTATATAATGGATAATATTCCGTTCATTTAGTACTATACAATTGTTTCACCTTAATAACGTGTTCGGTTCATTATGCAGAAATCTATTTTGAATTTGATTTTATACAATGGATAATGTTCCGTTCATTTAGTACTATACAATTTTTTTACCTTAATAACATGTTCGGTTTATTATTAATTGAATTGAATTGTTTTGAATTGAATAGACGCATGTGTTCTGAATTGAATTGAATTGATAATCTCTAAGAGGAGGAGAAGAAAGAGGAGGAGAAGAAGAAGAAAAGAAAAAAAACTTGCGTGTGTAAATTTGGAAGAAGAAGAAGAACAAGAAATACGAGGAAGAGGAGAAGGAGAATGAAAAGGAGAAGGAGAAGGAAAAAGAAACGGAAAAGGAGAAGGAGAAGGAGCGCGTGATTTAAAAAGGAGAAGGAGAAGGAACGCTTGGATGTAGAGCTTTATTCTTTAGATTTTTCTTTTATAACTTTGTGGGTTTAAATTTCACTTCCAACCATTTTCAAACCATATAATCTTATTATATATCTTCCTTCTTTTTTAGATATTTGGTGTGTCAATTTATTAATGTCAATTCTTTTTCAAATAACATAAAATAATATTGAGATACTCTATATATTTCAAATCTATTAAATTAATTTATCACATTAATATTATTTTTTAAATCATATATTATAGTTAAAGAATTAAAAAGTGAGTTTTTATTATATTTATTAAATGAAAAAAAATTGTTTTAACCAAAATTTAATTTAATTTTTTTATCCTTATGTATTTTGGGTTTAAAAATATTATACTATGTCACTACAAAAAAAGAGTTTAAAATGGCATTAACATTACGGCGGTTTTAAAGAACCGCTGTAATACCTGGTTATTATGGCATTTTTGGTTGCTGCCATAATTAACTTTGTGTCTGGTGGCGGTTCTGGTGATTATGGCGGTTTTGAACCGCCGTTTTCACACGTATATAAAACAAAAGAATTGCAACCCTAGCCTCATTAAACGAAACACAGTAACGGCGTTGTCGATCTCCCTTCTCTCTCCTTCGTCTCCTCCGTGTTGTCCAAAGAATCACCACAGCCGGTCGTCATTCAATTCGTAATGCCTCTGCTCCCATGCACACGTTGTTCCCAAACTTCTTTGTCTCTGCCACCACACAACATCGTCACGTGTCCACTTCATCCTCCTCTTCTGTCGCGCTGCGCTTCCACCGTGTCGCCATTCATCCCCATGGAGCTTCCACCACGTCGCCACTGCACTTCAAAATGTTAGTAGATGTTTGGAGTTTATGATTTAGTGGATGTTTGTCTTTATTCTTTGCAGCTCATTTGGATGTTTCTTTTGTACTTTAGTAGATGTTTCTTTTGTGCTCGTTTGGATATTTTTTCTGCATTGGCGGATCATTTTTTTAGGCATTTGAATGTTTCTTTTCTACGTTGGTGGAAGTTTCCTTTGTAGTTGCGGAGGGGAACATCGACACGGCAGAGCGGGGAGACGTTGCCTGGGTAGCGGCGCGTCGCGACAATGAGGATTAGACGCTGGACCTTGCAGACACAGCAATGTGACGATGAAATGGAGGTGCGATGGCATGTTGCTCTGGTTTACGAGAAGTTATGCATCAGTGGCGGAGGATGCGGTGGTCTGCAACGACGACGGGGGTGTGTGAACTCTAATTGGTGCTGCGACGGCACGATGGAGGCACGACGAAGCAATACGACATGTGGTTAAAAGCGACGGCGGGGTTTGGGAGAGAGGGATTAAAGTTTNNNNTATTTGTCTAATTTTAATTATTCAAAATTTAATTTTTAAAAAATTTTAAAATTAATTATAAAATAGAGTTGCTGAAAGTTGACTAATTTAAATGTTGACTCCTATACTTTCTCTTAATAAAAAATGTACCGAGACAATTTTGCTTTATTAATTAAAAAAAAACACAAATTCGCTTCGTTATTTAATTGAAAAAACAAATTGCCCTGACAATTTTGCTTTATTAATTTTTTTTTATAAAAACCTCATATCACGCTGACAAACTTTGCTTTATTATTTTTTTTAGAATCAAATCACCCTGGCATTTTGTGAAATTAAAAAAAAAACCTGCAAATCATTTGATTTTTTCTGATTTTATAGTTTCCCCATATGCTGGTGAGATTCAAAAAAGTCTAATATTTCTGATTTTTTTAGAAAAAGAAAAGCTTCCATATTATAAAGGATATACAAAATAGAAATATAATTAAGTAGTTAAACATTCTGTTATAATTTTGTTAGCTTCATTCACTTAAAGAAATTTCAAAGAATTTAAAGGATTATGCTACATATCCAAGTATTTTTTTATCCAAGTGTTATCTAAGTAGGTCCAACACCAACAAAAATTACTCTAATTAAAAGAGCGTCATTCTACGCACTTTAACTTCTTCTCCTCCCCGCGCTTCTTCTTCTTCTTCTCCCATGCGCTTCAAATACACACATACGTCATCTTCTTCTTTCAAATTCACGTATACCTCCTCCTCCTCCTCCTCCTTCTTCGCGCACGCAGATTCTTCTCATCTTTCGTTATCGTCATCACCAACAATACAAACATTTTTTTTTCAATTGAATTGAATGGAATGTAATTGCTAAATTGAATTGAATTGAATTAAATGGATGCAGGTATTCTGAATCTGAATTGAATTAATTGATAATCTCTAAATTATAGACAAAGGTGTTTCGAATTTGATTTTATATAATAGATTATGTTTCGTTCAGTCAGTACTATACAATTGTTTCACCATGAGTACGTGTTCGGTTCATTATGCAGAAAGCTGTTTGAATTTGATTTTATATAATGGATTATGTTTCGTTCAGTCAGTACTATACAATTGTTTCACCATGAGTACGTGTTCGGTTCATTATGCAGAAAGCTGTTCGAGCTTGATTTTATATAATGGATTATGTTTCGTTCACTCAATACTATACAATTGTTTCACCATGAGTACTATGTTCGGTTCATTATGCAGAAAGCTGTTCGAGCTTGATTTTATATAATGGATTATGTTTCGTTCACTCAGTACTATACAATTGTTTCACCATGAGTACGTGTTTGGTTTATCATGCAGAAAGCTGTTTGAATTTGAATTTATATAATGGATATACAATTGTTTCACCATAATAACATGTTTGATTCATTTATGTTCTGCACAATTCAAAACTCTTCCTCATCACCTTCTACTGCTTCTTCACCAGGGAGAGAAGGAGAAAAAAACAGAAAAATACAGCAGTCGCAACAACAAAAGAATGACGATAAGGAGAAAACATGTGAAGAAGAAGGAACGCGAAAAAGAATTGGAGGAGAATGAGAAGGAGAAGGAGGAACGCAAAGAAGAAGAAGAAGAAGAAGAAGAAGAAGAAGAAGAAGAAGAAGAAGAAGAAGAAGAAACGCGGAAGAAGAAGAAGTGCGTTGAGAAGAAAAGAAGAAGAAGAAGAGAAAAAGCGTGAGGAAAAAAGAAAAAACGAAAAAAGCGTGTGACCTAAAATTGCTTGGATGAACTTAGATGTTAAAATTGTTTGAACGTGAAGAATATCTCGAATTTAAGTTCTATCTTATATATGTAATAATTTATTGTTTAATTAGCTACAAATTCTTAAAAGAAATTTAAATTCACAATAAATTAATTTTTAATATATCAGAATTGAAAGAAAGTTACTAACATAATTATAACAGAATTTCTAACTACTTCTAGCTACTTAACTATATATCTCTATCTTGCGTATCTTTTGTACATATATAAAAGATTTTGCCAATTTGAGTTGGTTAATTATTATTATTATTATTATTATTATTATTATTATTTGTCTTTGGCAGTTGCCATCCTCACTGTTGCCATTGTCGTGTAAGTCTGAATCTCTGATCAATAATTTAATGCTCATCATAACCAACAATATTCCTTTTAGTACCTGCATACTATCGCCTTCGAAATTGTGTTCTTACAATTACCGACACTGCTGTGCAAATAAAATACCGATACTCCTGTAATTTTCTTCATAATATTTGGCTCCTTAAGAAAACTATCCGTCTTATTCAATTCTAGCGTCTAATGTATCTCTATTGGGCCTTTTTTTAGGTAGTAATATGATTTATTAGATTAAGATATTAAATTTATATTATAGATTATAAAATATATAGTATGTTACATTTTCTCACATAAATAATATATGACACAATAAATACAAAAACAACTGTATGCCTATGGTTAAAGAGAGTATATACAAGGAAAAACAAAAATTAAGAACGGATTGTTATAAATTATAAATAGCATTATTGATAGATAGATATTAAATTTATATTAAGATATTAAATTTATATTATAGATTATATAATATATAGTAGGTGAACTCTACCATGTTCTCTCTAAAATAAAGGGTAAATTATCCTTTGTGACATATACAATAATTATTGATAAATTATCTTTCAACCAGAATTCCAAAGTTCGAATGAGATCATCAAATATAATTGCTATCTCTAATACGTTCGCTAGAAAATCCTAAAAACGAGAGAGCTAAAAAATTGATAGAAATTTCTGATATATTAATTAAAAATGATGGTAATTGGTGCGTGAAAGGAGACACCAAGGTATTTTATTTTTTTATCTTTAATTGCTCTTAAATTATTTTTCAATTATTATTTAGATAATAAAAATCCTAAGATAGGTAATTATTGACTCATTGTTTTTATGACTAACTAATATTTTAGTTTGTTTTTGTTATATAGTTATACAAGGTTATGAGGGTTGGTTATCTGAAGAGAAGTATCATTGTTGATCTGACTGAATTTTAAGAAAAAATACTAGGAAGAAAATCTTAGGAAGGAGAGGGCTGAAAAATTAATAAATGTGCTCGTTGAAATGAGAGATTGAAAGCATATGAACAAGTTTAAAATCCTAACCTAATTGATTGGAAATGGTGATTGGATTTGAGAGGAATTATGGTTTTAAAGTTGAAGAAGATGTGTATTTGGTGCGAATTATAAAAATAACACTACTATCAAGTTTCAAGAAAAACATCGCGTCAATTGAAAAGAAAAGAAAAGATAACGTGAATCTTAAAACTCTGGTAGAAGAATAATTTATGAATAATCACTGTATATGTCACAAGGGGTAATTTACCCTCTATTTTAGAAAGGGTAGAGTACATTTTCTCACATAAATAATATATGACACAATAAATACAAAAACAACTGTATGCCTATGGTTAAAGAGAGTATATACAAGGAAAAACAAAAATTAAGAACGGATTGTTATAAAAGTATATTAGCATTATTGATAGAAACTCTTCCATTTAAAAAAGGATCGGATGTCATGTAATTTTAAAGCTTTTTATGATATTTTTGAAGAATATAATTTGAATTTACGTCAAAATTCCAAAAAAAGAAAATTATCTCCCCTATGTTATGTGTTCATTCTAAAGGATACTATCTTAGCTTATCATTTTAATTTAAGTCAATCATTAATCATCAGTACAATTAGAATATTTAATAATTAGTGCCCGGATGACATTATTTTTCGATTTTTCAAAGATAATGTTGATTATATGTTTCACTATATAGCTTACATAACAACTATATATGCACTTGCTTTTCAAACTAGGCATATTTTTATTCCTTTCCCATCATTAGGATGCTAAGAAACCCACGCATTACACGTTTGGAATGGCATGTCAGCCCAAATTAAAGTAACATATATAGTACTAGTATATTTATTGCACATTAAAGTTTAAACGTTTAAATTAAATGTGTTTCGTTAAATAAAGGAGAGATAGAATTAAGATTCCATCCGTGATTAGTGGGGCAGCCCTAGCTTTTTCTTCCAATTAATACCTATCATGATGGGAGATAGAATGGTACACATTTGTGCAATGATTTGATGACTAAGAGTTTTGCTTTAGGTACTCCTTAAAATTATTAGAAGATCAGATATCAGTAACTTTAATTTTAATAAATAAGTTTATTTTTGATGCACTCTTTTATACCATTATGTAATTATATCTGTCTTTTTAAATAATTATTCATTTAATTAATATAAAAAATGATCATTTTTATTAATGTGTTATTATGTCAT